>NW_025537846.1:0-26603 GCF_020615455.1 Coregonus clupeaformis | reverse complement strand
AAGTGCAAATCAATCCCCAGAACAACAGCAAAGGACCTTGTGAAGATGCTGGAGAAAACAAGGTACAAAAGTATCTATATTCACAGTAAAACTAGTCCTATATCGACATAACCTAAACATAAAGGCCGTTCGGCAAGGAAGAAGCCACTGCTCCAAAACCTCCATAAAAAAGTTGCGACTACTGGTTTGCAACTGCACATGCGGGACAAAGATCAGTACTTTTTGGAGAAATGTCCTCTGGTCTGATGAAACAAAAAATAACTGTTTGGCCATAACCCAAACTAATCGTTACGTTTGGAGGAAAAAGGGGAGAGCTTGCTAAAACCAAAGAAACACCATCCCAACTTCCGTGAAGAAGGTGTTGGCAGCATCCATGCTGTTGGGAGTGCTTTGCTTCATGAGGGACTGGTGCACTTCACAAAATAGATGGCATCATGAGGAAGGACAATTATGTATTGATATATTGAAGAACATCTCAAGACATCAGTCAGGAAGTTAAAGCTTGGTGCAATCGTCTTCCAAATGGACAATGACCCGAAGCATACTTCCAAAGTTGTGGCAAAATGGCTTAAGGACAACCAAGTCAAGGTATTGGAGTGACCATCACAAAGCCCTGACCTCAATCCTTTAGAAAATGTGGGCAGAACTGGGCGTGTGCGTAGCAAGAGCCTATCAAACCTGACTCAGTTACCCAGCTCTGTCAGGAGGAATGGGCCGATTCACCCAACTTATTGTGGAAGCCTTTGGAAGGCTACCCAAAACGTTTGACCCAAGTTAACAATTCTAAAGGCAATGGCTACCAAATACTAATTAGGTATTAAACTTCTGACCTACTGGGGAATGTGATGAAATAAATAAAAGCTGAAATAAATCATTCTCTCTACTATTATTCTTGACATTTCACATTCTTAAAATGGTGAGTGATCCTAACCCAGCCCCTAAAACAGGGAAATTTTACTAGGATTAAATGTCGTGGAATTGTGAAAAACAGAGTTGAAATGTATTTGGCTAAGGTGTTGTAGACTTCAACATGTAAGTGTGTGTGGAGAAAACCACTTCTCCAATATTTTGGCTCATAACAAAGAACAAACAGAAAAAACATATACATGATCAATTACAAATCTTAGAATCAGCTATTAAAGACCTACCAGAACCCACTGATTCTCCAATTAAAATTGAATGAACTACAGGACAAAATACAACCCTCCAACCCAAAAAGGCATGTGGTGTTGATGGTATCCTGCATGAAATGATAAAATATACAGACCACAAATTCCAATTGGCTATACTTAAACTCTTTAACATCAATCCTCAGCTCTTAACTCTTCCCCAACATTTGGAACCAAGGACTGTTAACCCCAATCCACAAAAGGTGGAGACAAATTTGACCCCAATAACTACATTTGGGATATGTGTCAACAACAACCTTGGGAAAATCCCCTCTGCATTATCATTAACAGGACTTGTACATTTCCTCAGTGAAAACAATGTACTGAGCAAATGTCAAATTGGCTCACACCCTAATTGAAAAACCAACCAAAAAAAAAGGCAAAGTCTTCTCGATGCTTTTGACTCAATTTGGCGTGAGGGTCTGCTACAAATTGATGGAAAGTGGTGTTGGGGGAAAAACATACGACATTATAAAATCCATGTACACAAACAACAAGTGTGCGGTTAAAAATTGGCAAAACCACACACATTTCTTTCCACAGGCTGTGGGGTGAGAAAGGGATGCAGTTTAAGCCCCACCCTCTTCAACATATATCAACGAATTGGCGAGGGCACTAGAACAGTCTGCAGCACCCGGTCCCACCCTACTAGAATCTGAAGTCAAATGTCTACTGTTTGCTAATGATCTGGTGCTTCTGTCCCCAACCAAGGAGGGCCTACAGCAGCACCTAGATCTTCTGCACAGATTCTTTTGTCAGACCTGGGCCCTGACAGTAAAAATCTCAGTAAGACAAAAATAATGGTATTCCAAAAAAGTTCCAGTGGCCAGGACCACAAATACAAATTCCATCTAGACACCATTGCCCTAGAGCACACAAAAACTATACATACAGTGGGAAAAAAGTATTTAGTCAGCCACCAATTGTGTAAATTCTCCCACTTAAAAAAGATGAGAGAGGCCTGTAATTGTCATCATAGGTACACGTCACACTATGACAGACAAAATGAGAATTTTTTTCCAGAAAATCACATTGTAGGATTTTAATGAATTTATTTGCAAATTATGTGGTGGAAATAAGTATTTGGTCAATAACAAAAGTTTCCTCAATACTTTGTTATATACCTTTTGTTGGCAATGACACTAGGTCAAAAGTTTTCTGTAAGTCTTCACAAGGTTTTCACACACTGTTGCTGGTATTTTTGGCCCATTCCTCCATGCAGATCTCCTCTAGAGCAGTGATGTTTTTGGGGCTGTCGCTGGGCAACACAGACTTTCAACTCCTCCAAAGATTTTCAATGGGGTTGAGATCTGGAGACTGGCTAGGCCACTCCAGGACCTTGAAATGCTTCTTACGAAGCCACTCCTTCGTTGCCTGGGCGTGTGTTTGGGATCATTGTCATGCTGAAAGACCCAGCCACATTTAATCTTCAATGCCCTTGCTGATGGAAGGAGGTTTTCACTCAAAATCTCATACATGTGCCCCATTCATTCATTCCCTTTACACAGATCAGTCGTCCTGGTCCTTTGCAGAATAACAGCCCCAAAGCACTGATGTTTCCCACCCACATGCTTCACAGTAGGTATGGTTTTTCTTTGGATGCAACTCAGCATTCTTTGTCCTCCAAACACGACGAGTTGAGTTTTACCAAAAAAGTTATATTTTGGTTTCATCTGACCATATGACATTCTCCCCAATCCTCTTCTGGATCATCCAAATGCACTCTAGCAAACTTCAGACGGCCTGGACATGTACTGGCTTAAGCAGGGGGGACACTGTCTTGCACTGCAGGATTTGAGTCCCTGGCGGGCGTAGTGTTACTGATGGTAGGCTTTGTTACTTTGGTCCCAGCTCTCTGCAGGTCATTCACTAGGTCCCCCGTGTGGTTCTGGGATTTGCTCACCGTTCTTGTGATCATTTTGTACCACGGGGTGAGATCTTGCGTGGAGCCCCAGATCGAGGGAGGTTATCAGTGGTCTTGTATGTCTTCCATTTCTAATAATTGCTCCCACAGTTGATTTCTTAAAACCAAGCTGCTTACCTATTGCAGATTCAGTCTTCCCAGCCTGGTGCAGGTCTACAATTTTGTTTCTGGTGTCCTTTGACAGCTCTTTGGTCTTGGCTCAAGTGGAGTTTGGAGTGTGACTGTTTGAGGTTGTGGACAGGTGTCTTTTATACTGATAATAAGTTCAAACAGGGTGCCATTAAACAGGTAACGAGTGGAGGACAGAGGAGCCTCTTAAAGAAGAAGTTACAGGTCTTTGAGAGCCAGAAATCTTGCTCGGTTTGTAGGTGACCAAATACTTATTTTCCACCATAATTTGCAAATAAATTCATAAAATATCCTACAATGTGATTTTCTGGAGAAAAAAATCTCAATTTGTATGTCATAGTTGACGTGTACCTATGATGAAAATTACAGGCCTCTCTCATCTTTTAAGTGGGAGAACTTGCACAATTGGTGGCTGACCTAAATACTTTCCCCACTGTACCTCGGCCTAAAAATCAGCGCCACAGGTAACTTCCCACAAAGCGGGAACGATCTCGAGAGACAAGGCAAGAAGGGCCTTCTATGCCATCAAAGGAACATAAAATTTGACATACCAATTAGGATCTGGCTAAAAATACTTGAATCGGTTATAGAACCCATTGCCCTTTATGGTTGTGAGGTCTGGGGTCCGCTCACCAACCAATAATTCACAAATGGAGCAAACACCAAATTGAGACTCTGCATGCAGAATTCTGCAAAATATCCTCCGTATACAACATAAAACACAAAATAATGCATGCAGAGCAGAATTAGGCCGACACCGCTAATTCAAAACCAGAAAAGAGCCAGGTAAATTCTACAACCACCTAAAAGGAAGCGATTCCTAAACCTTCCCCTGTAGCTCAATTGGTAGAGCATGGTGCTTGTAACGCCAGGGTAGTGGGTTCGATCCCCGGGACCACCCATGCGTAAAATGTATGCGCACATGACTATAAGTTGCTTTAGATAAAAGCGTCTGCTAAATGGCATATTATTATTATTTATAACAAAGCCATCACCTAAGCAGAGAGATGAACCTGAGAAGAGTCCCCTAAAAGCAAGAGCCCCAGGACAGCAACACAATTAGATCCAACCAAATCATGAGAAAACAAAAGATAATTACTTGACACATTGGAAATAATTTACAAAAAACAAAGCAAACTAGAATGCTATTTGGCCCTAAACAGAGAGTACACAGTGGCAGAATACCTGAACACTGTGACTGACCCAAAATTAAGGAAAGCTTTGACTATGTACAGACTCAGTGAGCATAGCCTTGCTATTGAGAAAGGCCGCTTTAGGCAGACCTGGCTCTCAAGAGAAGACAGGCTGTGTGCACACGCCCACAAAATGAGGTGGAAACTGAGCTGCACTTCCTAACTTCCTGCCAAATGTATGACCCTAAGAATTTGAAAAAATCCAATTTGGATAAACTCCTATCTATTGGGTGAAATACCACAGCGATTATTGCAATCACAGCAGCAAGATTTATGACCTGTTGCCACAAGAAAAGGCAACCAGTGAAGAACAAACACCATTGTAAATACAACCCATATTTATGTTTATTTATTTTCCCATTTGTACTTTAACTATTTGCACATCATTACTGACACTGTATATAAACATAATACTGACACTTGAAATGTCTTTTTTCTTTTTGGAACTTCTGAGTGTAATGTTTACTGTTATTTTTGTTGTTGTTTAATTTACTTTTGTTCCTTTATCTATTTCACTTGCTTTTGCCAATGCTAACATATGTTTCCCATGCCAATAAAGCCTTAAATTGAAATAGAAATTGAGAGAGAGAAACCACACCATGAGACAGAGAGTGAGTTTTAGGACTCAGAGGCTCTAAAGCTGATGTTGATGTACTTTCCTTCTCCTCTCCTCATCTCTCCTCTGTCTTCTCCCCTGCTAACCCTCTGAACACGATTAGAGGACATTTGATCATTGGTAGAAATTAGATCTGTGGGGCTGACCTGACACTTCAGGCCCCAGGGGAAACCAATCAGGGGGAGGATAGAGGGTGAAATGGGATTGTTCAGGGCTAAAGTATGCTGTCGTTTACTCAGAATGCTCCACTGTGGGTGGTCGCAGCCAGAGGGGGAGGATGAGGGTGGGAGGAGAACGATGGATGGGAGGGATGGAGAGGGTGAAGGGGACAGGGAGTCAGTCTTGGTTGATGTGGGAATCCAGAGCATGGTGTTTTTGGGACTATTGGATGAAAATGAATGAAAGATGTTGGAGACCAGCAGAGTGGATAGAAACAGACTAATAGTAAGGGGAGTGATATAAGCGTGGTGGGCAGGTCAGGTTTAGAGGTGAGCACGTGGAGTGGGCCAAGGCTTTATTTATTTTCCTGTGGCTTGGTGGCTGTGCGTGTGTGTGTGTACATATGTGTGTGTGCTGCTCTGTGTACACGCAGGCCAGTGGCCTTGCCAGTGAGAAAAGGTTAGACACAACAGAACATGCCGCTCCACAATGTAACAACCCTCTGTCTGTGAATCACTCATTTCTCATAAATTGCCAAAGAAGAAGGGCAGCACACTATGCCCGTCGGGTACTGCCTGACTAGCATACACACACACACACACACACACACACACACACACACACACACACACACACACACACACACACACACAGAAATATGCTTAGATTGCACACTGAGGAGCATAGAACTGGGTTTGTTGTTCTGCCCGCAGTTCTTTGTGTTGTAGTGCAATCCCACATCCTACCCTTTCTCACCTACCTTAACTACAAGCCCTCCACTCCCCAATCCTGTGAGTGTGTGTGTGTGCGTGTGTGTGTTTGTGTGTGTGTGCGTGTGCGTGTGTGTGTGTTTGTGTGAATTATCTTGCATGTTTGTTGAAAAGCTAATCTCGGCTTCACACAGAGCCAAATGTCATTGTCATGTGAGACTAGTTGGAAGTACATGTCATTCTCCGTAATGTAGAGAAATGTCCTCCAGTTGAACTGCATTTGGATTATCTAGAATGTATTTGTAAACGTATTATAACATTCATCATATCTCTCTGTTTCTTCTGACTAGCAGAGCCATGCTGTGATATGACAGCGTCCTGTGGTTCACTGTAACTTCCAATATGTCCAGCACCGTCAATCCAGACCGATGTTGTTGTTTTCTCCTGAACTTCTTCTCCTCTCCTGATATTCCTTTCCTGATCCTCCCTGTGTCATTAGAGGAGCCTAGAGATGAGGCCCAAATGGTACCCACCCTATTCCCTATAGTGCACCGTATGGGCCCCTGATCAATAGTAGTGCACAACATAGGAAATAGGGTACCATTTGGCTGTTCTGTGCGTGGTCCTAGAACTAATAAAGGCGACAAGCTTAAATACTCTCCAAAAGATTGTGGTAATTGAGGTCAAATACTCCCCAAAGACTGTGGTAATTGAGGTAAATACTCTCCAAAAGACTGTGGTAATGAGGTAAAATACTCTTTCAAAAGACTGTGAAAATAGAGGTTGGTGTGAATTATGACTGAACTGAGGAATTCCAGCAGGACGACCATTACGAGGGAACAGTTGTAAGATACAAGCGAAGTGTGCTTGTAATAAATGTCTCCATGGCATATCACATCTCTGTGTAACAGAGTCATAGACTTTCCCCATTGATCACAGTCAGAGGCAATCTCACCCTCCACACTGAAATAATAGCTTTCTTTAAAAGGACTCATTTTTCTTTCCCAGTGTAATTTAACTTTCGCTCTTATTTGTCTTTGAGCCCAGAGTGGTGTCTCGGTCCACGACTTTTAGAGGTAGTTTAGATGTGTGTGTGTCTGTGTGTGTGTGTGTCTGTGTGTGTGTATGTCTGTGTGTGTGTGTGTGTGTGTGTGTGTGTGTGTATGTGTTCGGCTTAGGACTCTGGGTTCATGCCTTTCAGAAGTGTGTATTGGTCCAGGGACTTTGGGAGAGTGTGTATTAGATCGTGACTGTAGGGTTGTGTGTCAGATCATGACTCACTCTCTAAGCTTCTCACCTTCTCTTTCGTGCTTCTCTCTCACACTCCATTCTCTCTCTCTCTCTCTCTCTCTCTCTCTCTCTCTCTCTCTCCTATCTCTCTCTCTCTCTCTCTCTCTCTCTCTCTTCGCTCTCTCTCTCACTCTTTTTTCTTTCGCTCCCTCTCTCACTTTCTCTCTCTCTCCTCTCTCTCTCTGTCTCTCTCGCTCTACCTCTCTCTCTCTCGCTCTCTCTCCACCCCCTCCCCTCCATCTATCTCACTGTGGACTGCCCCTGCTAAATTTATTTGAGTTTCATGTTGAATTCATCAACGTTAATTTCTGCATCCACAGTGTCAGATGGTTTGCCCAGGTTCCACAGCTCACCTGTCATCAATCTCCAATGCCTAGCCCTAAGGCCGACCACACTCTCTCTCTCACACACACACACACACACACACACACACACACACACACACACACACACACACACAGAAATATGCTTAGATTACACAACACTGAGGAGCATAGAACTGTGGTTTGTTGTTTCGCCTGAGTTCTTTGTGTTGCTTAGTGAAATCCCACATCCTACCCTTTCTCACTACCCATAACTACTAAGCCCTCCACTCCCCAATCCTGTGAGTGTGTGTGTGTGCGTGTGTGCGTGTGTGTGCGTGTGTGTGTGTGCGTGTGCGTGTGTGTGTGTTTGTGTGAATTATCTTGCATGTTTGTTGAAAGCCAATCTCTCGCACACAGAGCCAAATGTCATTGTCATGAGACTAGTTGGAAGTACACTGTCATTCTCCTAATGTAGAGAAATGTCCTCCAGTTGAACTGCATTTGGATTATCTAGAATGTATTTGTAAACGTATTATAACATTCATCATATCTCTCTGTTTCTTCTGACTAGCAGAGCCATGCTGTGATATGACAGCGTCTGCTGCTCGTTCACTGTAACCCAATATGTCCAGCACCGTCAATCCAGACCGATGTTGTTGTTTTCTCCTGAACTTCTTCTCCTCTCCTGACATTCCTTTCCTGATCCTCCCTGTGTCATTAGAGGAGCCTAGAGAATTGAGCCCAAATGGTACCCACCCTATTCCCTATAGTGCACCGTATGGGCCCTGATCAATAGTAGTGCACAACATAGGAAATAGGGTACCATTTGGCTGTTCTGTGTGTGGTCCTAGGAACTAATAAAGGCGACAAGCTTAAATACTCTCCAAAAGATTGTGGTAATTGAGGTCAAATACTCCCCAAAAGACTGTGGTAATTGAGGTAAAATACTCTCAAAAGACTGTAGTAATTGAGGTAAAATACTCTCCAAAAGACTGTGAAAATAGAGGTTGGTGTGAATTATGACTGAACTGAGGGAATTCCAGCAGGACGACCATTACGAGGGAACAGTGCCAGATACAAGCGAAGTGTGCTTGTAATAAATGTCTCCATGGCATATCACATCTCTGTGTAACAGAGTCATAGACTTTCCCCATTGATCACAGTCAAAGGCAATCTCACACTCCACACTGAAATAATAGCTTTCTTTAAAAGGACTCATTTTTCTTTCCCAGTGTAATGTTTAACTTTCGCTCTTATTTGTCTTTGAGCCCAGAGTGGTGTCTCGGTCCACGACTTTTTAGAGGTAGTTTAGATGTGTGTGTGTCTGTGTGTGTGTGTCTGTGTGTGTATGTCTGTGTGTGTGTGTGTGTGTGTGTGTGTGTGTATGTGTGTCGGCTTAGGACTCTGGGTTCATGCCTTTCAGAAGTGTGTTGGTTCCAGGACTTTGGGAGAGTGTGTATAGGATCGTGACTGTAGGGTTGTGTGTCAGATCATGACTCACTCTCTACGCTTTCTCACCTTCTCTTTGGTGCTTCTCTCTCACACTCCATTCTCTCTCTCTCTCTCTCTCTCCTCTCTCTCTCTCTCTCTCTCTCTCTCTCTCTCTCTCTCTCTCTCTCTCTCTCTCCTCTCTCTACTCTCTCTCTCTCTCTCTCTCTCTCGCTCTCTCACCTTTCTTTCGCGCTCTCTCTCTCTCACTTTCTCTCTCTCTTTCTCTCTCTCTCTGTCTCTCTCGCTCTACCTCTCTCTCTCGCTCTCTCTCCACCCTCCTCCATTCTATCTCACTGTGGACTGCCCCTGCTAAATTTATTTGAGTTTCATGTTGAATTCATCAACGTTAAATTTC
Source organism: Coregonus clupeaformis (assembly GCF_020615455.1). Classification (NCBI taxonomy): domain Eukaryota; kingdom Metazoa; phylum Chordata; class Actinopteri; order Salmoniformes; family Salmonidae; genus Coregonus; species Coregonus clupeaformis. The sequence continues at coordinate 17,262 of NW_025537846.1, read as the reverse complement.
GCATCCACAGTGTCAGATGGTTTTGCCCAGGTTCCACAGCTCACCTGTCATCAATCTCCAATGCCTAGCCCTAAGGCCGACACACTCTCTCTCTCACACACACACACACACACACACACACACACACACACACACACACACACACACACACACACAAGAAATATGCTTAGATTACACACTGAGGAGCATAGAACTGTGGTTTGTTGTTTCGCCTGAGTTCTTTGTGTTGTAGTGAAATCCCACATCCTACCCTTTTCTCACTACTTTAACTACTAAGCCCTCCACTCCCCAATCCTGTGAGTGTGTGTGTGTGTCGTGTAGTGCGTGTGTGCGTGTGTGTGCGTGTGTGTGTGCGTGTGCGTGTGTGTGTGTTTTGTGTGAATTATCTTGCATGTTTGTTGAAAAGCTAATCTCGGCACACAGAGCCAAATGTCATTGTCATGTGAGACTAGTTGGAAAGTCACACTGTCATTCTCCGAATGTAGAGTAAATGTCCTCCAGTTGAACTGCATTTGGATTATCTAGAATGTATTTGTAAACGTATTATAACATTCATCATATCTCTCTGTTTCTTCCTGACAGCAGAGCCATGCCGTGATATGACAGTCTGCTGTCGTTCACTGTAACTTCCAATATGTCCAGCACCGTCAATCCAGACCGATGTTGTTGTTTTCTCCTGAACTTCTTCTCCTCTCCTGACATTCCTTTCCTGATCCTCCTGTGTCATTAGAGGAGCCTAGGTGAGGCCCAAATGGTACCCACCCTATTCCTATAGTGCACCGTATGGGCCCTGATCAATAGTAGTGCACAACATAGGAAATAGGTACCATTTGGCTGTTCTGTGTGTGGTCCTAGGAACTAATAAAGGCGACAAGCTTAAATACTCTCCAAAGATTGTGGTAATGAGGTCAAATACTCCCCCAAAAGACTGTGGTAATTGAGGTAAATACTCTCCAAAAGACTGTGGTAATTGAGGTAAAATACTCTCCAAAAGACTGTGAAAATAGAGGTTGGTGTGAATTAGACTGAACTGAGGGAATTCCAGCAGGGACGATATTACGAAGAACAGTTGCAAGATACAAGCGAAGTGTGCTTGTAATAAATGTCTCCATGGCATATCACATCTCTGTGTAACAGAGTCATAGACTTCCCCCATTGATCACAGTCAAAGGCAATCTCACACTCCACACTGAAATAATAGCTTTCTTTAAAAGGACTCATTTTTCTTTCCCAGTGGTAATTTAACTTTGGCTCTTATTTGTCTTTGAGCCCAGAGTGGTGTCTCGGTCCACGGCACTTAGAGGTAGTTTAGATGTGTGTGTGTCTGTGTGTGTGTGTGTCTGTGTGTGTGTATGTCTGTGTGTGTGTGTGTGTGTGTGTGTGTGTGTATGTGTGTCGGCTTAGGACTCTGGGTTCATGCCTTTCAGAAGTGTGTATTGGTCCAGGACTTTGGGAGAGTGGCTTGTATTAGATCGTGACTGTAGGGGTTGTGTGTCAGATCGCGACTTCACTCTCCTAGCTTTCTCACCTTCTCTTTCGTGCTTCTCTCTCACACTCCATTCTCTCTCTCTCTCTCTCTCTCTCTCTCTCTCTCTCTCTCTCTCTCCTCTATCTCTCTCTCTCTCTCTCTCTCTCTCTCTCTCTCTCTCGCTCCTCTCTCACTCTTTCTTTTCGCTCTCTCTCTCTACCACTTTCTCTCTCTCTTCTCTCTCTCTCTCTGTCTCTCTCGCTCTACCTCTCTCTCGACTCTCTCTCCACCCCCTCCCTCCCATTCTATCTCACTGTGGACTGCCCCTGCTAAATTTATTTGAGTTTCATGTTGAATTCATCAACGTTAAATTTCTGCATCCACAGTGTCAGATGGTTTGCCCAGGTTCCACAGCTCACCTGTCATCAATCTCCAATGCCTAGCCCTAAGGCCGACACACCTCTCTCTCTCACACACACACACACACACACACACACACACACACACACACACACACACACACACACACACACACACACACACACACACACACACGCATACATACACTCACAACTCACAAACACACACACAAAGCAGGGTGGGGTGAGCAGCTGCAGACATAAAAATTATGACTTTGTGTGCAGAGAGCTGAGCAAATTATCCTCAGGGGAGAGTTAATGGGATATTAACATACTGACACACTCCCTCTTTATCACACACACACACACACACACACACTGTCACGGATTCTGCCGAGGCTGCCCCTCCTCCTTGCTCGGGCAGGCTTCGCGTTCATGTCACCGAGTACTGCTTCTGATCTATGTTCTCTGTTTCTATGTTGCACCTGTTGTTGTCTGATTGTCACACACCTGTTTCCCCATCATGTAATTACTCCTTCCCACTATTTAACCCGGGTGGCTCCCATTGTGTTTTGTGCGTGTTTGTTATTTTCGGTTCGGTGTCGTTTGGTGAGCGGGTTTGTTCCTCTCCTGTGTGGAGGTATTTTGTATTTGTTTCTTTACTTATCAGTAAAGTACGTTTTCATTGAGTTCTGTGTCCTGTGCCTGACTTGACTCCACCGCATTACACTGACATACGTGACGAAACACGCACCAGTATGGAGTCAGCAGGTACAGCCAGTCAGTCCGGATCGATGGAGGAACGTGTGTAACGACAGGAGAGTGTGTCTCCAGCTTCAGTTCGTTCCAGTCATTGGCAGCAGATAACTGGAAGGAATGGCGGCCAAAGGAGGTGTTGGCTTTGGGGATGACCAGTGAGATATACGCTCAAGGGAGCGCAGACTACGGGTGGGTGTTGCTATGGTGACCATTGAGCTAAGATAAGGCAGGGATTTGCCTAGCAGTGATTTATAGATGGCCTGAGCCAGTGGGTTTGGCACGAATATGTAGTGAGGACCAGCCAACAAGAGCGTACAGGTCACAGTGGTGGGTAGTATATGGGGCTTTGGTGACAAAACGGATGGCACTGTGATAGACCACATCCAATTTGCTGAGTAGAGTGTTGGAAGCTATTTGTAAATGACATCACGGAAGTCAAGGATCGGTAGGGATAGTCCGTTTACGAGGGCATGTTTAGCAGCATGAGTGAAGGAGGCTTTGTTGCGAAATACTGGCGATTCCAGATTTAACTTTGGATTGGAGATTCTTAATGTGAGTCTGGAAGGAGAGTTTACGGTCTAACCAGACACCTAGGTATTTGTAGTTGTCCACATATTCTAAGTAAGACCCGCCGAGAGTAGTGATTCTAGTCGAGTGGGCGGGTGAAAGCAGCATTCGATTGAAGAGCATGCATTTAGTTTTACTGGCGTTTAAGAGCAGTTGAGGCCACGGAAGGGAGTGTTGTATGGCATTGAAGCTCGTTTTGAGGTTTGTTAACACAGATGTCCAATGAAGGGCCAGATGTATACAAAATGGTGTCGTCTCTGCGTAGAGGTGGATCTGAGAGTCACCAGTAGCAAGAGCGACATTTGATATACACAGAGAACAGATTCGGCCTGAGAATTGAACCCTGTGGCACCCCATAGAGACTGCCATAGGTCCAGACAACAGGCTCCTCCGATTTGACACATTGACGCTATCTGAGAAGTAGTTGGTGAACCAGGCCGGCAGTCATTTGAGAAACCAAGGCTATTTAGTCTGCCAATAAGAATGCTGTGATTGACAGAATCAAAGCCTTAGCCAGGTCGATGAAGACAGCTGCACAGTACTTTCTTTTATCGATCGCGGTTATTATATTCCGTTTAGGACCTCTACTGAGGAGGAGCCTCAGGTTTACCTCTACTGAGGAGGAGACTCAGGTTTTACCTCTACTGAGGATGTTTACCTCTACTGAGGAGGAGACTCAGGTTTACCTCTACTGAGGAGGAGACTCAGGTTTACCTCTACTGAGAGGAGGAGACTCAGGTTTTACCTCTAATGAGGATGTTTACCTCTACTGAGGAGGAGACTCAGGGTTTACTCTCTACTGAGGATGTTTACCTCTACTGAGGAGGAAGACTCAAGTTTACTCTACTGAGGATGTTTAACCTCTACTGAGGAGGAGACTCAGGTTTACCTCTACTGAGGAGGAGCCTCAGGTTTACCTCTACTGAGGAGGAGACTCAGGTTTACCTCTACTGAGGAGGAGACTCAGGTTTACCCTCTACTGAGGATGTTTACCTCTACCGAGGAGGAGACTCAGGTTTACCTCTACTGAGGAGGAGACTCAGGTTTACCTCTCACTTAGGAGGAGGAGTTCACCTTTCCTGCCCGTTCTCTGATAGAACCATTTATCAAATCTACAGTGCCCATAAAAGTATTCATCCCCCCTTGGCGTTTTTCCTATTTTTGTTGCATTACACAACCTGTAATTTAATGGCTTTTGGGGGATTTTATTGTAATGGACATACACAAAATAGTCCAAATTGGTGAAGTGAAATGAAAAAATTAAATAACGGAAAAGTGGTTCGTGCATATGTATTCACCCCCTTTGCTATGAAGCCCACCTAAATAAGATCTGGTGCAACCAATTACCTTCAGAAGTCAAGCATAATTAGTTAAAAAGTCCACCTGTGTGCAATCTAAGTATCACATGATCTCAGTATATAAACCTGTCGAAAGACCCAGAGTCTGCAACACCACTAAGCAAGGGTCACCACCAAGCAAAAGCGGCACCATGAAAACCCAAGGAGCTCTCCAAAACAGGTCAGGGACAAAGTTGTGGAGAAGTACAGATCAGGGTTGGGTTATAAAAAAAATATCCAAAACTTGAACATCCAATGGAGCACCATTAAATCCATTATTAAAAAATGGAAAGAATATGGCACCACAACAAACCTGGCAAGAGAGGGCCGCCCACCAAAACTCACGGACCAGGCAAGGAGGGCATTAATCAGAGAGGCAACAAAGAGACCAAAGATAACCCTGAAGGAGCTGCAAAGCTCCACAGCGGAGATTGGAGTATCTGTCCATAGGACCACTTTAAGCCGTAACACTCCAAATACCTGGGCTTTACGGAAGAGTGGCCAGAAAAAAACATGGCTTAAAGAAAAAATAAGCAAACACGTTTGGGTGTTCACCAAAAGCCGATGTGGAGAGTCCCCAAACATATGGAAGAAGGGAACTCTGGTCAGAGCTTTTGGCCATCAAGAAAATAATATGTCTGAGCGCAAACCCAACACCTCTCATCACCCCGAGAACACCATCCCCACAGTGAAGCATGTGGTGGTGGCAGCATTATGCTGTGGGGATGTTTTTCATCGGCAGGGACTGTGAAACTGGTCAGAATTGAAGGAATGATGGATGGCACTAAATACAGGGACATTCCTAGAGGGAAACCTGTTTCAGTCTTCCAGAGATTCACCTTCCAGCAGGACAATGACCTAAGCATACTGCTATAGCAACATTTCGAAAGGATGGTTTAAGGGGGAAACTGTTAGGTTATCTGCTGCTAGGTAGCTCTCTCTCTGTCTCTCCCTCCCCTCTGTCTGTTTTGATTGCAGGAGTGAAGTCTGGTGTGCGGAAGTCAGGGTTCCAGCTGCAGCTCATCACCATAATCACCTCAGCCTTAAAGACCCGTTCCAAACTTGCCACTCATCGTCAGATCATAGTCAAGACGACCATGTTAGTCTCGGCTGTTGACTCAACCTGCTTGTTTTCGCTCTTTGTGTTTTTGGCCTGTTCTATTTACTTTTCTCCTGTGCCACAGATTAGGTAACCTGACTCCTGCCTCCGCTTCACTCCTGCCACCACCATCCTGCTTTCCACTACCGGACCTCCCTTTTGGACTCACCACGGACACTAGGACGTTACAGTACCACTCCTGCTCAGAACCTGGATCTGTTACCCTCCCTGTAAACCTGGAACCTATTTTTTGGAAACCTGGACAATTGCACGTTGTAAATAAACCTGTTAAACCTTCTCTGGCTCGGTGTAGTTGTCTGCATTTGGCCGGTTCATATCTAGTTAAATCGTGACAGTATGATCTGACCAACATGAACCCAGCAGACAGTAGCTCGGATACCACCCAGAGTGCACTCAGATTCGGACTGCTATAGCCAATCAGGGCATTTTACTTGGCCAACATGATACTTTGTTTAAGACTATTTCCGAGAACAGTCAGGTGCTGCTTAATCAGGTTCAATTACTCACCAATCAAGTGTCTGCCCTTACTACTCAAGTTAATAATGCACCCTCGTGCATGGCATACAAACTGCTCCTTCTCCTGCTCCGCCTGTTTTCCTGCCCCTCCAGCCCAGATCAGAGAGCCTTTTGTTCCTGCTCCAGAGCGCTATGACGGGAACATGGGAAACCGTGGTGATTTTTGACTCAATGCTTGGTTGGTGTTTGAACAACAGCCCTCACCTACGCCTCCGAAAGAGCCCGTATTGCCTACCTTATCAACTCTACTAGCGGTTCCGGCTGTTCCTGGGGATCCGTGGTCTGGGAGAGCCAGTCGGACATTTGCAAGCTTACGTTGCCTTCACCACTGAGATGAGGAAGGTTTTCACCACCCCGTACGGGGCAAGGAGGCGCTAAACGTTTGTTTTCTCTTCGGCAGGGTCTCTGCAGTGTGGCGGAGATGGCAGTGGAGTTTCGAACTTTAGCGGCAGTGAGTGGTTGGAATGACGAGGCATTACAAGGAGTGTTCATTAATGCTTTGTGGGCGCTGAGACCGAAGGATGAATTGGTGTCATATGATGGAATCGCTCACGCTGGATAATCTTATTTCACTCACCATCAGGTTGGATAATCGGATTGGGACGCCTGCCGGGAGAGGAGTGGTAGTTCCAAGCAACCTGTCTGTCGTCAACCTACTCCTCCCCGCCTCTTCCCCTATGGAGAGGGCCGAGTCTTCCCCGAAGTCGATACTGGAGCACTGAACCCGGGCCATGGAGGTGGGTCGAGTGCACGGTTGTCCTCAGAGGAGCGTGCACGTCTCGTATTCAGGCCCGGGCCTGCCTGTATTGTCGGAGAGGCTGGTCATTTCGTTCCTTCCTGCCCAGTTCGTCCGGGAAAAAGGGCCGGCTCGTCATTAATGGGAGAAGTTTTGGTGAGCCGAGCAGCGTGATTCTTCCTCTTCTCCCCGCATTCTGCTCCAGGCATCCCTCCAGTGGCAGTCCCAGAATTTCCCTGTTAGTGCGCTGGTTGACTCTGGTGCCGATAAAAGCTTTTGGATCGAGAGTTGGCTCAACAAATGGAGTTAGAGACTGTACCCTATGGACCGTCCGCTGCAGGCTAAGGGTCTAAATGGACAATTGTTGACCCGTATTACTCATCAGACTGTGCCTGTTTGTCTCAGAGTGTCGAGTAATCATCAGGAGAACATTCAGTTTCACACTAATAGACTGCCCACAGACCCCTGGTCCTTGGTATCCCCTGGCTCATACGACACAATCCACACATTGATTGGGTGACAGGTAAAATTGTTTCATGGAGCACATTTTGTCATGTGAATTGTTTGTGTTCTGCTCAGACCCCTGCACAGCACTGTGCCTCAACCTCCACTGGAGTCCATCGATCTCTCTGCTGTCCCTGACATCCGTTTTCTGCAAACACAGAGCTACTTCTCTTCTCCTCACCGGCCTTCACGACTGCGCCATTGACCTCCAGCCAGGAGCCCCTCTCCCTAGCAGTCGCCTGCTACAATCTCTCCCGCCCCGGAGACGGAGGCTATGGAGAACTACATTCGGGACTCCTTGGCGGCAGGTATTATTCGTCCTTCCTCGTCACCTGTAGGAGCGGGATTCTTTTTTTGTTGGAAAGAAGGATAAGACCCTCAGACCCTGTATTGAGTTCGTCGGGGACTTAACAACATCACCATTAAGAACAAATATTCTCTGCCTTTAATTAATTCTGCTTTTTCCCCTCCTTCATGGTGCAACTATCTTTACCAAACTGGATCTACGAAATGCGTATCACCTGGTGCGCATTCGTAAAACCGATGAATGGAAGACTGCCTTCAACACACCCTTGGGACATTTTGAGTATCTGGTTATGCCTTTTGGGTTGTCTAATGCCCCTGCTGTTTTTCAGGCACTAGTGAACGATGTCCTTCGGGACATGTTGAATCGTTTTGTTTTTTGTCTATCTGGATGATATCCTGATTTTCTCAGAGTCCTCCCCGAACATGAACTGCATGTGCGCCCAGGTGTTGCAAAGGTTGTTGGAGAACAAGCTATTTGTGAAGATGGAGAAATGTGAATTTATGTGTCTGAGACCTCTTTTTTGGGTTACATAATAGCTCAGGGGAGTTGGCGGGATGGACCCAGCTAAGATCTCTGCTGTCACGGACTGGCCAGCCCCCTCCACCCGCAAACAACTTCAACGATTCCTGGGTTCTTGCGAACTTCTACAGGAGGTTCATCAAGGACTACAGCCGCATTGCGGCGCCACTCACCGCTCTCACCTCCATATCACTACCGTTCGCTTGGAATCGAAGGGGCCGAATCAGCGTTCAAGAACTGATACATCGCTTCGCCTCCGGCTCCCATTCTGAGTACGCGGACCCCGACCGCCAGTTTGTCGTGGAGGTGGATGCATCCGACACTGGGGTAGGTGCGGTGTTGTCACAACGCTTCTCCTGAAGATAACAAACTGCATCCCTGTGCTTTTCTTTCACGGAAACTTTCTCAGGTAGAGAGGAATTATGATGTTGGCAATCGTGAACTGCTCGCGTTAAGCTGGCCTCTCGAGGAGCGGCATTGGTTGGAGGGGGCGGAACAACCCTTCATCGTTTGGAAGGATCATAAAATCTGGCATACATCCAGTCAGCGACAGCTCAATCCCCGCCAAGCCAGGTGGGCACAATTTTTTGGTAGATTCAATTTTTCTCTGTCTTACCGTCCCTGGGTCACGCCAACGTCAAGCCTGACGCCCTGTCTCGTGTTCATTCTGCTGTTGATACTGGTAGTAACCCTGAACCCATCTTGCCTCCCTACCTGCAGTATTGGCCATTACATGTGACATCGGGGATTGTTAGACAGGCTCAACATCATCAAGCTGACCCTGGGAGCGGTCCTCCTAACCGGTTGTTTGTCCCTGAGTCTGTTCCGCTCCCAGGTACTTCAGTGCGGGCTCACTCGTCTCCCCTTACCTGTCACCCTGGGACCTCGGACCCTGGACTTTGTGCGACTGAAGTTCTGGTGGCCCAGGATTGAGGCGGACACTCGAGCCTTCATTGCTGCTTGTACGGTATGTGCACGAAGTAAGAACTCCACCCAGGCCAGCGCTGGTCATCACGACCTCTGCCAATACCCAGCCGGCCCTGGTTCCACATTGCATTGGATTTTGTCACTGGACTTCCCCTCGTCTGGAAAGACTGTCATTCTTACTGTGATTGATCGCTTTTCTAAGTTTGCTCATTTTTTGGCCCTACCTAAACTGCCCACTGCCAGAGACGGCTGATATTTTGGTTGAACATGTGTTCCGCTCATGGTGTTATGTGGGCAGCTTGTCTCTCCTTTTCTGTTTCCCTTCCTCCTTGTTTTGTCCCTCTGTCTGTTGTATCTGTATGTGTGTTTTGTCCCTTATGTGGGTGTGTCTGGAGTGGATCAGGGGCGTGCTCAGGATCTGCCTCTCCTGTGCAGCGCTGCGGGTTGTTTCCAGTGATTCCTGCCTCGCGCAGCTGCATCCTATTCTCTCATCAACCTGCACTACTAATTCCGGGGCATGGCTCCCACCGGCGCCAGATCGTTGTTCTTACCAGAGCGTTCAGACATACCTCCCAACCTGCCTGCCTTCCTGCCTGCCGGTCTGCCTGCCTGCCTGCCTGCCTGCCTCAGCCTCCTTCCTCCGGAGCCGACTAGCCCACTCTGTTCCTTTACTTCAGTTGTTTTTTGGACTAAGACAATTTGAACTTTTATTAAAGTATTTTTTGTTTCTTCCACTCCTTTGTCGTGTTTGTTTCTCTGAGTGCTGGGTTGAACCATAGCCTAACAGAACGATCTGGCATGGACCAACAGAGAAACAGCACGGGCAAACGAAGACAGCTTCAACAAGCTATCCAGGCTCAAGGAACGTTGCTAGGACAGCATGACCAATTGATTCGGACTCTTTGGAAGATAATCATCAACTGCTGAACCAGGTGACTCAGTTAACTACACAAGTCTCTAAATTGTCTGTTATCAGCTCTCCATCTCTCTCTGTCCTCAGTTTGATGCACCCCAAGTTGTTTCCTGACATTATGCAGGCTTGCGTTCCATCGGGAACCCCTGTCACGTCGCCTGAACCGCTCAATGGAGAATTGGACAAGTGCCGGGGATTTTTGCTTCAGTGTGACTTGATTTTTCGGGCAGAGACCACTGTCGTTTTCTACTGATTCTCAAGGGCTACATTATGTTCTGGGGGCTGTTAAGAGGGAGAGCTCTGGTTTGGGCTGAGTCTGTATGTTTTTTGTGACTGTTTTGACCATCCTGACCATGTGGGTAATTCCTCCAAGATACTTTTTTAATTTGAGGCAGGGTTCTAACAGTGTGGCTGAGTACTCTATTGAGTTCTGGACTTTGGCAGCAGACTCCAAGTGGAACAATGTGGCACTTCAAGGAGCATTTCTAAACGGTTTGAATGAAGCTATTAAGGATGAACTGGCTGCTCGTGACGAGCCACATGATTTACATTCTCTCGTTTCCCTGTCCATTAAGCTAGACAACCGGTTGCGGGAGAAGCGTGAGAGAGGCGGTCGGCCGCATCTAGGAGGACGAGTTCCCAGCCTTCAACCACTCGAGTCTCGGGCCTCCCCGGAGCCGGCAGCTTCTGTTCCTGATTCCATCCCGAGCACAGAGGAGGAACCTATGCAAGAGGGTCGAGCTCGACTACCTCCAGCAGAGCGGCAACGGCGCCTCCAGGCGGGTGAGTGCCTGTACTGTGGAGACGCCACACACATTCTGGCTACATGCCCTAAGCGGCCAAAAGACAAGGCTCGCTCGTAACGGTGGGTCTACTTGCGAGCCCAGAGTTAGATCCTGAACCCATCATTCCCCGATTACAAGTACCTGTAACCTTACGTTTCCAGAGTCATTCCCTGCCACTCTAGCTCTCATAGACTCAGGTGCAGAAGACAACTTTATTAGCCACTAGTTCGTTACACAAGCTCGTATCCCCATGGAGCCACCCTACCCCCATTCGGGTCACAGCCCTTGATGGGCGCCTCCTCGCGGAGATAACTCATCAAACCACCCCCGTTTCCCTAGTGATTTCTGGCAATCATTGTGAAAGCATTCAGCTAAGAGTTATGTCTGGCTCAGCTACCTCCCTTACCTCCTTGGCTTCCCCTGGTTGGCTCTTCACAACCCACAAATTGATTGGACACGTCACACCATTCTCAGTTGGAGCACTAACTGCCATTCAGAGTGCCTTAGGTCAGCGGTTCCCCCCACTAAGTGTAACCCAACTCATCCCTCAGCTCCTCTTTGATCTGTCATCTGTCCCCAAAGAATACCATGACTTAGCGGAGGTTTTCAGTAAGGACAAGGCTCTGTCTCTACCACCACATAGGCCTTATGACTGCCCTATTGAACTGCTTCCTGGTGCTCCCTTGCCCTCTAGTCGCTTATACAATCTGTCCCGACGGAAAGAGAGGCAATGGAGCAGTACATTGGTGATTCTCTGGTCTCGGGCATAATCCGTCCTCGTCGTCTCCTTTGGGTGCAGGTTTCTTTTTCGTGGAAAAGAAGGACAGTCGTTCTCACGCCCTGTATCGATTTCAGGTTTAAACAACATAACTGTTAAAAACAAGTATCCCCTTCCACTCATCAACTCTGCTTTTGAACCTCTGCATGGCGCCACAGTTTTCTCCAAGCTCGACCTCAGGAACGCTTATCACCTTGTCCGGATCCGAAAGGGGAGATGAGTGGAAAACCGCTTTCAACACTCCACTGGGACATTTTGAGTATTTGGTCATGCCCTTTGGGCTCCTCAGCGCCCTGCTGTTTTCCAAGCCATGGTGAACGATGTTCTTGGGATTTTTTGAACCGTTTTTGTCTTTGTATACCTGGATGATATTCTTGTTTTTTCCAAGTCACCCGAGGAGCATGAGTCACACGTCCGTCAAGTCCTTCAACGGCTCTTGGAGAACAAGCTGTACGTCAAAGCAGAGAAGTGTGAGTTCCACAAACAGTCTACATCGTTCCTTGGTTTCACTCATTGAGAGCGGGCAGGTGAAGGCGGACCCCGAGAAGATCCGGGCAGTGACGAATGGCCCATACCCACCACCCGTAAGCAACTTCAACGATTTTTGGGCTTTGCTAACTTCTACCGTAGGTTCATTAAGGGTTTTAGTAAAGTGGTGGCACCCTTACTAGACTCACATCCCCTAAAGTCCCTTTTCTGTGGTCCCCTGAGGCGGAGCAGGCGGTAGGTTTTGAAGGAACTGTTTTCCACCTCCCCTGTGTTGATACACCCCAATACCTCTCTACAGTTTGTTGTGGAGGTGGGACGCGTCGGACTCAGGTGTGGAGCAGTCCTCTCTCAGCGCTCCCCCCACTGACCAAAAGCTTCACCCCTGTGCTTTTTTCTCCAAGAAATTGTCACCCACAGAACGGAATTACGACGTTGAAACCGAGAACTGCTGGGCGGTCAAGCTAGCATTGGAAGAATGGCGGCACTGGCTGGATGGAGCTGAACTGCCGTTTGTGGTCTGGACAGACCACAAAAACTTAGCCTACATCCAAGCCACTAAGAGACTCAACTCACGCCAAGCCAGATGGGCCCTGTTTTTTAAGTAGTTTAACTTTATTCTTACATACAGACCGGGGTCAAATGCTAAACCAGATGCTTTGTCCCGCCAGTTTGCTGACCCTTCAGACCAGCGAGCCTGAGGCAGTCCTACCTTCCTCATGCGTCGTGGGCGCAGTACAGTGGGAGATCGAGTCTCTTGTGAAGACTGCACTTGCCACGTGACCCGGGACCGGGTGATGGACCTCCCAACCTACTCTTTGTTCCCGAGACGGTCCGGTCTCAGGTGTTGCAGTGGATTCACACCTCCCGTTTTGCTGGTCACCCTGGGATGAGACGTACGTTGACGCTGCTTAGGAGACATTTTTGGTGGCCTTCAATGAAACTGACGTTCGGGCTTTTTGTGGCAGCCTGTTCAACCTGTGCTCGGTTCAAAGCCTCCCATCAGTCCCCGCCGGCTGCTACCCTCCCAGTTCCCAGCCGTCCCTGGTCCCACATAGCGTGGATTTTGTCACCGGCCTACCCAAGTCTGAAGGTAATGATACTATACTTACCATTGTGGACAGATTCTCCTGTAAATCTGTTCACTATATAGCATTACCAAAATTACCGTCTGCCAGTGAGACAGCGGACCTCCTAGTCCAACATGTATTCCGTCCCCATGGAATACCTGTGGACATCGATATCTGATAGAGGCCCACAGTTTACTTCCCGGGTTTGGAAGGTTTTCTGTTCTGCTTTGGGTGCTTCCGTTAGTCTATCTCGGGGTTTCATCCCCAGACCAACGGTCAAACAGAAAGAGCCAATCAAGACCTCGTTACCCTTCGTTGTGTGGCTGCTCAACATCCATCATCCTGGGCCAAACATCTGCCTTGGATAGAGTACGCCCACAACTCCCTCACCACCTCTGCCACTGGTCTTTCACCCTTCGGGTTACCATGGGTTATCAACCCCTCTGTTTCCTGCTCAGGAGAAGGAATTGGCTGTTCCTTCGGTTCAGGAGAACCTCCGCCGCTGCCAGAGAGTGTGGGCGCGACGCTCGAAGCGTTGCTTCGGACCACCGACAGGAACAAGATGACAGCGGATAGGAGCAGGACTCCCGCACCTGTGTTTCATCCTGGTCAAGAGGTTTGGCTGTCGTCTCAAGAACGTACCTCTTCGTACAAATCACGCAAGCTGTCTCCCCTCGGTACCTGGGTCCGTTTGTGGTGGAGTCCATCATCAACCCCGCTGCGGTTCGTTTTGAAGTTGCCTTCAGCCATGAAGATACACCCTACTTTCCACGTCTCCCAACTGAAACCTGTGTCCTCCAGCCTTTGTGTCCGCCGGCTGATCCACCTCCACCTGTTCGCCTCATTGACGGACCATCCGGCCTACACCGTCAGTAGGCTCTGGACTCTCGGAGCGGGAGTAGGGGTCTCCAATACCTAGTCGATCTGGGAAGGTTATGGACCAGAGGAGAGGTCTTGGGTCCGCCGCTTTTGTGTTGGATCCTCAGCTGATCACGACTTCCATCACGGCAACCTGACAGGCCTGGTGGTCGCCAGGTGACCATTGAGGGGGAGTACTGTTATGTGGGCAGCTTGTCTCTCCCTTTTCTGTTTCCCCTTCCTCCTTGTTTTGTCCCTCTGTCTGTTGTATCTGTATGTGTGTTTGTCCCCTTTATGTGGGTGTGTCTGAGTGGATCAGGGGGCGTGCTCAGGATCTGCCTCTCCCTGTGCAGCTGCGGGTTGTTTCCAGTGATTCCTGCCTACGCAGCTGCATCCTATTCTCTCATCAACCTGCACTACATTCCGGGGGCATGGCTCTCCACCGGCGCCAGATCGTTGTTCTTACCAGAGCGTTCAGACATACCTCCCAACCTGCCTGCCTTCCTGCCTGCCGGTCTGCCTGCCTGCCTGCCTGCCTGCCTCAGCCTCTCCCTTCCTCGGAGCCGACTAGCCCACTCTGTTCCTTTACTTCAGTTGTTTTTGGACTAAGACAATTTGAACTTTTATTAAAGTATTTTTGTTTCTTCCACTCCCTTTGTCGTGTTTGTTTCTCTGAGTGCTGGGTTGAACCATAGCCTAACACATGGTCTACCCACTGATATTGTCTCTGACAGGGGTCCCCAGTTTGTCTCCCAGGTATGGAAAGCTTTCTGTAAAGCTTTGGGCATCACATCCAGCCTGTCCTCTGGATATCACCCCAGACCAACGGGCAAGCCGAGAGAGCGAACCAGGAGATGGAGACCGCTCTCCCGCTGTGTCACAGGGTCTAACCCTGGGTCATGGATCTCCATGCTCCCCTGGGTGGAATATGCTCATAACACCTTGACTAACGCTTCCTCTGGTTTGTCTCCTTTCTGTGTGCTCTGGGTTATCAACCTCCCTGTTCCCTTCTCAAGAGAGGGAACTGGTACCCTGGTGCAGTCCCACATGCGCCGCTGCTTGAAGGTCTGGAGAAGGCCAGGGTAGCTCTGTCCCGAGCTTCGTCGTGACATGCAGAGGCAAGCCAACCGTCACCGGTCCCAGGCTCCCGGTTACTCTCCTGGTCAAGAGGTATGGCTTAAGTCACGTGATCTTCCATTGGTGGAGTCTAAGAAGATGGCGCCGCGTTTTATAGGACCGTTCAAGATACTGGTCTATTGTTAACCCCTGCGTCAGTTAAACTACAGCTTCCTGCCTCTACGGCTTCATTCCACTTTTTCATGTTTCCCAGATCCAAGCCTGTGTCGGTTAGCCCTCTCTGTGCCCGCCCTCGTCCCCTCCTCCGCCAGGATCGTGGGTGGGGGTCCTTCTACACTGTCCGGCGACTTCTGGATGTGCGCCGCCGGTCGTGGGTTTCCAGTACCTGGTGGATTGGGAGGGTTATGGTCTGAGAACGTTCCTGGGTTCCCAGGAGCTTGATTGTGATCCTGCTCTGGTCCGGGATTTTCATACGTTACATCCGGATAAACCCTGTCGAAAGCGCCGGGTGAGTCCGTAGAGGGGGGTACTGTTAGGCCTACTGCTGCTGGGTAGCTCTCTCTGCTCTCTCCTCCCCTCTGTCTGTTTTGAATGCAGGAGTGAAGTCTGGTCGGAGTCAGGGTTCCAGCTGCAGCTCATTCACCATAATCACCTCAGCCTTAAAGACCCGGTCAAACTTGCCACTCATCGTCAGATCATAGTCAAGACGACCATGTTAGTCTCGCTGTTGACTCAACCTGCTTGTTTTCGCTTCTTGTGTTTTTGGCCTGTTCTATTTACTTTTCTCCTGTGCCACATATTATTGGAACCTGACTCCTGCCTCCGCTTCATCCTGCCACCACCATCCTGCTTTCCACTACCGGACCTCCCCTTTTGGACTCCACCACCCGGACACCTAGACGTTCGGTTACCACTCCTGCTCAGAACCTGGATCTGTTACCCTCCCTGTAACCTGGACCCTATTTTGGAAACCTGGACAATTGCCGTTGTGAATATACCTTTAAGCACCTTCTCTGTCAGGTGTAGTTGTCTGCATTTGGGTTCATATCTAGTTAAATCGTGACAGAAACATTTAAATGTCTTGGAATGGCTCTAGTCTGGCCCAGACCTCAATCCAATTGAGAATCTGTGGTATGACTTAAAGATTGCTGTTCACCAGT
This sequence comes from Coregonus clupeaformis, assembly GCF_020615455.1. Classification (NCBI taxonomy): domain Eukaryota; kingdom Metazoa; phylum Chordata; class Actinopteri; order Salmoniformes; family Salmonidae; genus Coregonus; species Coregonus clupeaformis. The sequence continues at coordinate 1,016 of NW_025537846.1, read as the reverse complement.
GGAACCCATCCACAACTTGAAGGAGCTGGAGCAGTTTTTCCTTGAAGAATGGGCAAAAATCCCAGTGGCTAGATGTGCCAAGCTTATAGAGACATACCCCTTAAGAGACTTTGCAGCTGTAATTGCTGCAAAGGGTGGCTCTACAAAGTATTGAAATAGATATGCATCGCTCAAGTTTTCAGTTTTTTTACTTATTTCTAGTTTGTTTCCACCCCCAAAAATATTTTCATCTTCAAAGTGGTAGGCATAGTTGTGTAAATCAAATGATTCAAACCCCACAAAAATATATTTTAATTCCAGGTTGTAAGGCAACAAAATAGGAAAAATGCCAAGGGGGTGAATACTTTGGTGCAAGCCCTGTAACTCCCTCAACTGGGAGCTGCAAACTGTCCAGAGATATACCTACGTAACTTTATTTAAAAAACGCTAATATGTGTTTTACAGATTAGCAGAGGAAGCTTACCAGCATATGTTGTTATGTTAGATTTTTCCTCCTGTCCGTGATCAAACGCTGACAAGGTGGCTCCGGCTCAATGTTGGGTCGTTGACGCTTGCTTGATTGCTGTGAAGAAATAACTTGCTATCTTCGTTATTTCTCGTTCCTATTGGACTTCCTTATCCTAACTTTGTCTAGAGGAGGGTTTTAATTGTACCCTTGACATGCACAGTGGACTGTAATTTCACAAAGGTAATGCAAGTATACAGAGTTGACACATGGTATATCTGGAAGTAAGACAATGGGGTGTTTCTGTTTAATAGCTTTGCATATTGGTGCAATTTTTCCAAGAAATGAGTGTGACAGTAATGTAATTTTATTTATTTTTATATGAATGACTAAATTTAAACCTTCTAGGCGTAGCATTTTGAATTCCTGCTGTATTTTTATATGAAAAAGCACATCATCCACAATCACAGTATAAAATAGGCCACATTGAAAATAAAGGTGGAATAGATTTGTAGAGAGCTGAGCTCTGCTAGCTAGAGCATGTTGACATATCTTCAACACACAAACCAAA
>NW_025537845.1:0-26628 GCF_020615455.1 Coregonus clupeaformis | reverse complement strand
GCTCGCTCCTCCTTGGCTGATGTGAAGTAAACCTTTAAAAAATAGGGTGCTGTTCACAAGGCACGCGAGGTCAAACGGATTACCAGGATGCTTACTACCAGCTGGCAGGTGTCTTCACTGACATTTTCAACCTCTCCTTGACCCAGTCTGTAATGCCTACATGTTTCAAACGGGCCGCCCATAGTCCCTGTGCCCAAACCGCCATGTAACCTGTCTAAATGACTACCACCCCGTAGCACTCACATCTGTAGCCATGGAAATAGTTTGAAAGGCTGGTCATGGCTCACATCAACACCATCATGCCTAACACCCCTGGACCCACTCATGCATACTGCTCAACAGATCCACAGATGGCCCATCTGTTTGCACTCCACTGCCTCTCCCACCTGGACAAGAGGAACACCTATGTGAGAATGCTGTTCATTAACTATAGCTCAGCATTCAACACCATAGTACCCCGCCCAGGATTCATCACTAGCTCAGGACCTGGGACTACAGACACATCCTTCTGCAGCTGGATCCTGACTTCCTGTGGGCTGCCCCCAGGTGGTGAGGGTGAGCAATAACACATCTGCCATGCTGAGTCTCAGCACAGGGCCCCCTCAGGGGATACGTGCCTAGTCCCTTCCTGTACTCCCTGTTCACCCACAACTGTGTGGTGACAGCACAACAACCTCTTCCTCAGCCTGTCGGCAAGACAAATGAGCTGATCATGACTACAGGAAATGGCGGCCAGCACCCCTCATCCCGTCAGCAAGGGCTCTGTAGTGGCGCGGGTTGAACTTCAAAGTTTTCGCTGTCCACATCATTAGATGTTTGCCCTTTTTTAACACAGTTGTGAAAGAGAAGCCACACAATGCCTTTACTCTGGAGGCTGAAAAGGGTTTGGCATAGGCCTCAGATCCTCAAAGAGTTCTACAACTGCACCATTGAACATCTTGACTGGCTGCATCACCTCTTAGTATGGCAACTGCTTGGCATCCACATAGCAGCGTTAAAGTGTGTTGGTAATTCGCCAACCAGTTAGTTGCAATCGACTAGTTGTTGATCTTCAGGCATTCCTAGTCGATCAGCAAACGATCTGTAGAAAAGCCAATGATAACGGAATCTAATTTTTTTAAATTTGTGTTGCGCTGTTGGCGGTAGGTGCTGCGATTCAAAGGCCTGCTGCACATGCGGTAAGCAAAAGTGTTCCCATTTTTAAGCCATTTCATTTGTCTGAAAATACAAACTCTGCCTGCCTGGCCGACCGGGAGATCTGTGCTACTTTCTGCACTGGCCAATCGATCGCTCAAATCACCGTGCCTACATCACACTACCGCTTTTATACTAGCTTCAGTAAGATTGAATATAAAACCGTGACTGAAGACTGTCAAAGAATACAGCCAACAAAAGAGCTGCTGTTTTTATGAGTGAGTTCATTTTCAATTTTTATTCAGCATATCAAACACTGTTTTATTCAACCTATTTAAACATAAACCATGCTTCTCCATTACTTCCACTTGTGCTTCAGCTGCAATAATAGTGTAGCGTGTCGATAGCCCTGCATCTTTATTATTATTAGCAGCTCGCCGTGTCTATTTTAAATCTTTTGACAGTCATCAACTCAGAATTCCATGTGGAAACTCTGGCATCTTTCTAGAGCTAAACTTTCTACCCTGAAAGATCGCAGCGTCATGGTTGGCCCTTGTTTATTTTCCACAGATTACAGTTGTCTTGAAATACCATACCATCAAATCCGTTATATAAGTCCAGTAAAATAATGTGAATTATTTAAATGTATGCTCCGCAGTGCCTCGCAAGTGCTACACCTTTATTGATCTATTTTGTTATCAAAGCTCTAGTTTAAACCTCATGCGGTCTGAGAATAACATTATTGTCAGGAGCCACATATCTGTACATTATTGGGCCTACTGCCCAAACCTCATTCCTACAGAAATGTTTTTATTAGGTTTCATGTTGCATTTCAAGTCATGTTTAAAATCTGGCGGTTGATCTCATTGCTTTTTGTCTGTGAAAAGTGATCTTGACTCCAAGGTTGGTACCACTGAGGGTGCTACGGCCCATACATCAGTGGGGCCATCCCCCCCATCCAGACCTCTCTGCAGGCGGTGTCGGAGAGGCCCTAGAAATTGTTAAAACTCCAGCCACCCAAGTCATAACTTCTCTATACTATTGAATGGCAAGCGTTGCCCAGTGCACCAAGTCTCTGGAACCAACAGGACCAACACTTCTACCCCTAAGCTATAAGTTACCAATTAGTTATTCAAATAGCTTCACCGGACTATCTGCATTGATCCCTTTTGCACTAATCTTTTGACTCATCACATACACTGCTGCTACTGTTTATTATCTATCCTGTTGCCTAATCCATTCCCCTACCTATATGTACACATATCTACCTCAAAACTACCTCGTTCCTGCACATCGACTTCGGTACTGGTACCCGTGCATATAGCCAGAAGTTATTCATGTATTTGTTCCCGTGTTATTATTTATCTATTTTCTTTCTCTAATTGTTTTGAACTCCCCGTAAGTAAGCATTTCCTGTTAGTCTACACCTGTTGTTTTACGAAGCATAACATTTGATTCTTCTCATTCTTCTCTTCTATTTCTCTACACACTCTCTTTACTCACTCTCCCTTCACCGTCTGCCTTTGTGTTAAAAAAAAACTTTACTGATTATAAATATCTTTGTAAATCTTCTAAAGTATTGAAAACAACCAGAATAGTATATTCTAGGTGAATGAACGAACTTCTCCTTTTAGCTGATTCTGGGATTGGGAATAGTTAAGGAGAAGGAAAGAGAGAATGAGCACTAGAGGAGAAACATTGTAGCTGTTAATGATATAGTGGAGACTGACTTGTTGTTCAATTGTTGATAAATAATTATCAGATCAGAGCAGTCAAGATTAATTCATTGCTAATGCAATAATAATATCAGCACGGCCATTTGATTTAGTATGTATGTATGTGTGTGTCCACCGACTTATGCCATATGTGTGTGTTTAATGCAGCCCCTTGTTTTGATGAGAGAACGGAGGCTGTAAGGTGAGGAGGAGAGGAGAGAAAGCAAGGTGGAGCTTCTTTCCCTCCTTCACTCATTCTTGTAAATGACACCGCCTGCTCGTAAGTTTGACTAGCATTCCCTCAAAACAGTTCTTCTGACGAACGAGACGAGAGCAGAGAGGAGGGAGAGAGAGAGAGGGAACGAGAGAGAGCTCCCACACTCTAAAGGAAAGAACGAGGTGCAGGATCATGTGAGTGCATCGACACATACACAGAAACATAGAGAGAGAGAGAAATTGAAATAGAGAGGGAGAGAAACAGCGTAGGGACATACGCCAGAGAAAACCCTCTGCACTGCTCCATAGACCCTGTTATTTGATAAGCAAAGTGAGTTATTCTGCAAAACTGTCAGGCCCATCTGCCTCCCAAAGACCACCTACTTTCAACTCTCCACCTCTGCCACAGACCCTGCGGACAACACGTTGCCAAAGAACCGGAGAAGAGACTGAGAGAGATAGTGCCTTTTGGTTGTGCAGCATTTGCATTAAAGAACCTTGTCAACCCACAAACACATCTGTGTTCTTTTAAAATGAGGAAGAGACTGACGATCCTCTCCTTTTATCACTCAGCTGCTGATGGATCCCCCGTGCATTGCACCGAGCACACAGACTTAGACCTGGGAGAGGTGTGATGGGTGAAGAAGAGAGAACAAGAGGGAAAAGTGAGAGAAAGACTGAAGAGAAACATTGAAATGACTGCTGCATATGACAGGCTTTCCTATCTCTTGTGGTGTGGAGCCAACATTTTAATCTGCTGCCAATTTCTCTGCCTCTTCTTGTTCTACAGTTCTGAGGAAGATGAGGTCTGCTGCTCTGGAGTAGAGATGAGAGAGGTACTACCTTCTTTCCTTTCTGCGGTTTGCTTCAGAATGCCACTCTACTGTTTCTAGACTGCTGCTAGTGCCTTGCATGCCCACTGCCTTTCCCTGAGCCTCAGCTCCCTTGGAGCAGCAACTGTGTGTGTTGTTCACAATATTTCTTTCCGCCTTTTCTCGTCTCGGCCAGTCCAAGTGGGAACATTTAGACAGAGTGAAAGAGAGAGCGCGCAGTCTGACCTTACGAAGCTGTGTAAGATGCTTTCGGGAAGCTCACTGCCCACTGTGCTGGACTGGAGTTGGACTCACTCGATCAATACTGCTTTATCCCTTGCGGGAAACTAACACATACACACACTAAACACACTCTCTCAAAGAAACCCTTGAAAGCAGAAAGCACCTTGTTCTTCAGACTGTTTGTTTCGAGGGGGTTAGAAGCCTCGTGTGTATGTGTGTGAAACAAACAATCGACCTTGGAGGAGTGTATGTGTGTGAGAGTATTGTGTGTGTTAATAGTCCCTTTTCTAATTAAGCTTTCAGACTGCATTGAGAATCGGACGATCAGACTGGGCGCCCCTTTCTCTCCCTCTTCCCACTTAGGCCCCATTGTGATCATTAATGTCTATCTAAACTGCCCATCAATTATGGAGTAGTGGAAGTCTCCACAGAAGTAGTGACTGTGGGGAACAGATAGACGGACAGAAGGACGGACAGAGAAAGAGTGAAGAGGGGGGATATAGAAAACAGTTGTAAAGGCACCAACTGTACATGCTCTCTCTACCGAGCACAGCCTCAGTAGGAGATGTGAGATAGAGAGGAGTTGTGTGCCCTTTGTTGAACAGATGAATGAGAGAGAGCAGAGAGGAGCGTAGAGGCAACACGTGCTTCACAGAAAGAGAGCTTAGGGAAGAGAGGAGGGAGGACGCAGAGAAGTGAGCTTGCAAACCGACTTATGTCACCCTAGTTACATCGGAGCTGCACCGACTTCCACAGGCAACAAATCCAGGACAGAGGAATGACCAAGCTGCCTTTAAGAAAGAACAGAGAACAACCACTGCCCTGGAGCCTTTCTGGCTTTCAGAGGGATCTTTTGGAAGTGTCACACTAGGTGTAATCTGGGAGGCACTGTCCCTGCCGATACTAAAAAGTCAAAAGGGGGGACTGTTTAGCGGTTGGTTTCACTTCAAGACTGCCGAGGCATGAGGCAAGCAGACCATCTGAAAAGAGGAGAGGTATGTCCCTCTATGGACGGTGACCACGGTCTAGTCTCAGAGGTTAGGTCTGAATGAATCCTGCTGGACAAGAGGGAGAGAGGGAAGAAACTATGAGCTAACTCCACCCTCAGTGTCCACCCTGAAAAGTGCCTGCTCACCACCCCTATCTGGCGCAGAGGACCATCTCTCGATCTGTACCCCAACCCCAGAGGAAAGGGTGTTTCGGCACCTCCTAAAGAGAGGTAGAAACTCTCTGGATCTAGACTCTACGACTCTACAGCAGCAGAACATGGATGACTCCCAGTATTCCTGAGACGCAGGGTCTGCAGGTAAGTGAAGTGTTCCCAGCCGACCGACCAATCATCATCAACACCCTCACATCCACATGTGACTAGAGTGTGGTTTGTTGTGTTTGTGTACTGTCGGCCAGGCATTGCGTAGGCTATGGCTAGTATGTGGCTTACCTTCTCTCCTTAGTACTACTGTGCTTTGAAGTACTGCCTCTTGTTATTAGTCATACTGTGCTTCCTGGAAGTGTAGGCTGTGATAGTGTTTAATGAATGATACTACTGTGGGAAAGTCGATCAGCCTGCTTGATGCAGACAGACAGAAACAGTAGAGGGAGCCAGAGGCAGCACAGCCATGGTGGTGTCCGCATTTACACTCCCAAATCTTCAACAGCACAAATCCCAGAGAGAAGCTTTCAAACCAGGCTCAGAATCAGGAGTGAATTAGACAGGGAAATATCCCTTCTCCGAGGCAACCCTCAATCCACTTAGTACAGCTCAACTTCATAGAGTGGACTCAATTATTGTGTACAGTCAGAGATAATACTACTCAAGAGTACACTATGTGCCTTTCAGTGTGATGTGCTGCTAAATATTTAGGATTCTTAATTTTAAGAATGAAAGCAGGTAGAATGAGGGGCATTACTGGAGAAGATTCAACTAGTCCATAACTCAGACCCTCGTCAGGACCCATATACTTTCTTGCTCTGTGCTGACTGTGCTGACTGTCCATATACTGCCTTAGGCCATGTGTCTAGGTTCAGTGTGTGTGTGTGTGAAGAGCTCTTCTGTCAGGCCGGCTCTGGTGTGAATCCCTCCTCTGCCCTGCATGACACACACACACACACACACTTTTTTTCTATCTCCCTCTTTCTATGTCACACTACAAACACTTTCTTATTCATATCACACACCACAGAGACGGGCACACACTCTATCCAGTGCTGTTTTCACCACAGCAGCTTAGTTTTTTTAAAAGTACAACATCTTTCTCAAACCCTGACTGACTGTTGGAATAGCAGCAGGCTGACTCTTAGGTCGAGATTATTTATACAAACGGGTGTTCTTTATAGGAACTATTCAGATCACTCTTCACAGCATGTTAGGTAGTGAGACTTCTGATGTTGTAACAGCAAACAGGTTGATCTGGTTACCCATAGGGTGACACTTCTTCCTGACTCCAGTCTTGCTTAAAAGAAAGGCATGTGTAATAAAGAGGACAAGGGACAGCAGAGTAGTCTCTGGGGTGGAGGCCCTGTGGAGCAGCCTGATATTTAGGAGGACAGATTGCTTTGAATGGGCCACAGATTTGGAATGGGTCTTACCTGGAGTTGCAGTTGGAAACGGATTGATTCTGAAAAGATGACCTCAGCTCAGACTCTTTTTGTTTTTGTGTGGTGTGAGTGGAGATATGTGCCTTGGGTTCTTTTCCGTTTCAGTGTGCGTTTGTGAAGTAACTTTGTGTAGTTTGTATCATTTCGTTCGTTTTATTGTCACGTGCAATAGTACAGTGAAATGCTTTCTTTAAAGTTCTTTCCCAACAATGCAGTAATCAATATCAGAAAATAAAAATATCATACTTTAAAATAACGTGAAAGAACAAAAACAAATCCGGAATTAGGGGAACACTGAGAAAGTAAGTTATATACAGGGTTAGTTCCAGGGTCAGTGACAATACCATTGTGACCTCCATCATTATCGCATTTTGAATATAGGAGATCCTGAGCTTCAAAACGTTATTATAACTTACGCTAAGTCAGAAGTTTTACATACACTTAGGTTGGAGTCATTAAAACTCGTTTTTCAACCACTCCACACGTCTTGTTAACAAACTATAGTTTTAGGAAGTCGATTAGGACATCTACTTTGTGCATGACACAAGAAATTATTCCCCAAGAATTCATTTACAGACAGATTATTTCACTTATAATTCACTGTATCACAATTCCAGTGGGTCAGAAGTTTACATACACTAAGTTGACTGTGCCTTGAACAGCTTGAAAAAATTCCAGAAAATGATGTCATGGCTTTAGAAGCTTCTGATAGGCTAATTTGTCATCATTTGAGTCAATTGGATGTGTACCTGTGGGTGTATTTCCACAAGGCCTCCTTCAAACTCTTGGGAAAATCTCAAAAGACATCAAACCAATTACCTCAGAAAAAAAATGTGTGACCTCCACAAGTCTGGTTCATCCTTGGGAGCAATTTCCAAACGCCTTTTGAAGGTACCACGTTAATCTGTACAAACAATAGTCTGCATAGTATAAACACCATGGGACCACACAGCCATCATACCGCTCAGGAAGAAGACGCGTTCTGTCTCCTAGAGATGAACATACTTTAGATCAGTGAAAAGTGCCAAATCAAATCCCAGAACAACAGCAAAGGACCTTGTGAAGATGCTGGAGGAAACAGGTACAAAAGTATCTATTCCACAGTAAAACAAGTCCTATATCGACATAACCTGAAAGGCCGCTCAGCAAGGAAGAAACTACACTGCTCCAAAACTGCTACATAAAAAAAAAGCTAGACTACGCTTTTGCAACTCACATGGGGACAAAAGATCGTACTTGGAGAAATGTCCTCTCGGTCTGAGTGAAACAACAAAAAAAAAATGGAACTGTTTGCCCTAATGACCATCGTTGGTGGAAAAAGGGGTAGCTTGCAGAAGCCCAAGACCCCATCCCAACCGGTGAAGCACGGGGGTGGCAGCATCATGCTGTGTGGGGTGCTTTTGGCTGGGAGGGACTGCTGGGAGGACTGGTGCACTTCGCAAAAATAAGATGGCATCATGAGGAAGGGAAAATTAGTGTGGATATATTGAAGCAACATCTCAAGACATCAGTCAGGAAGTTAAAAGATTGTTCGCTAAAAATGGGTCTTCCAAATGGACAATGACCCCAAGCATACTTCCAAAGTTGTGGCAAATATAGGCTAAGGACAAAAAAGTCAAGGTATTGGAGTTGCCATCACAAATCCATAGACCGCAAACCAGTAGAAAATATGTGGACAGAACTGAAAAAGCGTGTGCGTAGCAAGGAGGCCTACAAACCTGACTCCAGTTACACCAGCTCTGTCAGAGGAATGGAGCCAAAATTCACCACCAACTTATTGTGGGGCTTGTGGAAGGCTACCCGAAACGTTTCTGACCCAAGTTAAACAATTTAGCGGAAATGTTTGCCAAATACTAATTGCTGTATGTAAACTTCTGACCCACTGGGAAAGTGATGAAAGAAATAAGCTGAAATAAATATTCTCTCCTACTATTGTTCTGACATTTCATTCTTAAAATAAAGTGGTGATCCTAACTGACCTAAGATTTTACTAGGATTAAAATGTCGAATTGTGAAACTGAGTTTAAAAGTATTTAGCTAAGTGTGTGTGCTAAACTTCCGACTTCAACTGTACGCTCTATTATAATGTTGCTCTGTAGAACTAGTTATAACGTAGGTATCCCTGATCAGCTGTTCAGATAATCACCCCCAAAGATTTGTCAGTTTTCAAGCTGGTGGTCATGTTTGCATTCTGCCCAGTCACGACGCAATTTGTAGTAGTGCTGTAGAAGCCATCATGTCTGTTATTTGAAATAACGTTAGCTTGTTTGTTACTAATTTAACAGTTTAACAGGATAATGTGCTAGCTAGCTGGTTAATGTCTCAAAACGAGATTATGTGGGTGTCCTAAACAGCTACAGTAGTTAGCTAGCTTGTCAGTTGACTGTTAGCTTATAGCTAAGGACTCATTTGAAAGTTTGATCTTATCATTTGTCTTTAAAAGTCTACTTACACATTAATTTCAACATTGAAACTAATTGGGAATGGTTTGAAAGCTGGTTGTTCGGGAAAGTGAATTTGTTTTAATCTAAAAACGGACCATATCAATATTTTGATGACATTTTGCATTTGTTATAGTAATTGCTAGCATGACAAGGACTGATTTTAATAGAGCATGTCACATATTTACAATGTGCAACGATACTAGAGTTCTAAGAGTAGATACAGTGAGTGAAAAAGTATTTGATCCCCTGCTCTGCTGATTTTGTACGTTTGCCCAGACAAACCGCCATGATCATCTATACTTTTAATGGTAGATTTATTTGAACAGTGAGAGATAGAATAACAACAAAATCCAGAACGATGTTGCAAATAGCAATGACTGATTTTGCATTTTAATGAGGGAAGGTATTTGCCCTCTGCAAAACATGACTTAGTACTTGGGTGGCAAAACCCTTGTTGGCAATCACAGAGGTCAGACATTTCTTCAGTAGTTGGCCACCAGGTTTGCACACATCTCAGGAGGGATTTTGTCCCACTCCTCTTTTGCAGATCTTCTCCAAGTCATTAAAGGTTTTGAGAATGACGTTTAGCAACTTCCAACCTTCAGTTCCCTCCCTGTATTTTCTATGGGATAAGGTCTGGGAGACTGGCTAAGGCCTCCAGGATCTTAATGTGCTTCTTCTTGAGCCCTCCTTTGTTGCCTTGGCCGTGTTTTTGTGCATTGTCATGCTGGAATACTCATCCAACCCATTTTCAATGCCCTGGCTGAGGGAAAGGAGGTTCTCACCCAAGATTTGACCGTGTACATGGCCCCGTCCATCGTCCCTTTGATCACGGTGGTTGTCCTGTCCCTTAGCAGAAAAACCCCAAACCCATAATGTTTCCACCTCCATGTTTGATGGTTAGGGATGGTGTTCTTGGGAGTCATAGGCGGCATTCCTCCTCCTCCAAACACGGCGAGACGAGTTGATGCCAAAGAAGCTCGATTTTGGTCTCATCATGACCATCTCTGAATCATTCAGATGTTCATTGGCAAACTTCAGACAGGCCTGTATATGTGCTGAGCAGGGGGACCTTGCGGGCGCTGCAGGATTTCCAATCCTTCACGGCGTAGTGTGTTACCAATTGTTTCTTTGGTGACTATGGTCCCAGCTGCCTTGAGATCATTGGGACAAGATCCTCCCGTGTGTTCTGGGCTGATTTCACCGTTCTCCTGATCATTGCAACTCCACGAGGTGAGATCTTTGCATGGTGCCCCAGGCTTCGAGGGAGATTGAGCAGTTATTTTGTGTTTCTTTCATTGTGTAATACTTCACCAACTGTTGTCACCTTCTCACCAAGCTTTGGTGATGGTCTTGTAGCCCATTCCAGCCTTTGTAGGTCTCACAATCTTTGTCCCTAACATCCTTGGAGAGCTCTTTGGTCTGTTATATAGAGGTTTGGAATCTGATTGGATTGATTGCTTCTGTGGACAGGTGTCTTATCGTTGTAGCAAGCTGAGATTAGGAGCACTCCCTTTTAAGAGTGTGCTCTGATCTCTTTCGTTACTGTATAAGACTACCTAGAAGTTAGAAATCTTTCTGATTGAGAGGGGAATAAACAAATCTTATTTCCCTCATTAAAATGCAAATCAATTTATAAAATGTTTGACACGCTTTTCTGGATTGTTTTGTTTTAAGTTCATGTCTCTCACTGTTAAAATAAACCTACCATTGTGTAAATTCTAGACTGATCTTTGTCAGTGGGCTAAACGTACAAAATCAGCAGGGGATCAAAAAAAAATTCCCTCACTGTATGAACACTGCCTTCAGATAATCACACCCATTGACTTTTTCCACATTTTGTTGCATTACAGCCTGAATTTAAAATTGATTAAATTGGATTGTTTTGTCACTGGCCTACACACAACAACTTTATAATGTCAAATTAAATATGAAAAAGCTGGAAATGTCTTTGAGTCAAGTATAATATTCAACTCCCTTTGTTATATGAAGTCTAAATAAGTTCAGGAGCAAATATTTGCTAACAAGTTCAGATAATGAAGTTGCTTGGACTTTTTGCACACAATTTTTGGAATGACTACCTCATCTCTTGTACCCCATTTTCACACAATTATCTGAAGGTTCGAGTCGAGCAGTGAATTTCAAACACAGATGAAACCACAAAGAGCATGGAGGTTTAACAATACCTTGCAAAGAAGGGCACCTATTGGTAGATGGGTAAAAATATAAAAAAGCAGACAGTGAATATCCTGTTGACCATCGTGAAGTTAATTACACTTTGGATGGTGGATGGTGTATCAATACACCCAGTCACTCGCAAAGATACAGGCGTCCCTTCTAACAGTTGCCGGAGTGCGAGTGGCGCTCAGTGATTTCACAATGAGGCCAATGGTGACTTTAAACAGTTGCCGAGTTTAAAGGCTGTGATAGGAGAAAACTGCGGATGGATCATCAACAATGTAGTTACTCCACAATATACTAACCTAAATGACAGAGGAAAAGAAGGAAGCCTGTACAGAATAAAAATATTCCAAAAACGTGCATCCTGCTTTGCAAAAAGGCACTAAAGTAAAACTGCAAAACGTGGCAAAAGAAATTAACTTTATGTCCTGAACATGGAGCGTTATGCTTGGGGTAAATCCAACACAGCACATCACTGAGTACCACTCTTAATATTTTCAAGCATGGTGGTGGCAGCATCTTGTAATGGGTATGCTTGTCGCCGGCAAGGATTAGGACATTTTCTATGATAAAAATAAATGGAATAGAGCTAAGCACAGGCAAAATCCTAGAGCAAAACCTGGTTCAGTCTGGGTTTTCTAACAGATACTGGGAGACAAGTTCACCTTTCGGCCCTGGCTCTGGGGACTCTTGTATGTTGGGAGCCAGGGTGTTAGTTTCTTTGTGTAGTGTCTATGTTTCGTTTTCTAGGTTATGTTCTAGGTTATGTGGTTCTATGTTGGACGGAGTGGTTCTCAATCAGAGCCTCCCAACGAGGAATCAGCTGTTGCTTGTTGTCTCTGATTGGGAACCATACTTAGGCAGCCTGTTGTGCACTTGTGTTTTGTGGGATCTTGTTCCGTGTTGGTTTGTGGTTCATGACCGAGGACTTCCACGTTTCGTTTTGTTGTTTTGTATCGTGTTGCTGTACACTATTAAAGAGATGTACGCATATCACGCTCGCCTTGGTAATCATTATGACGATCGTGACACCGCCTTAAGTGTTTTTTTCGTCAGACTAAAAAATGTATACAAAAATATGAAGATCATTTTCGGAATGGAAAAACGTTTTCAGTGTAAACTTTAAACGACTAAAACCAGACTATATGAGTATGTAGAAAAGATCATGGACGTACAGTACCAATCAAAGGTTGGACACACCTACTCATTCAAGGGTTTTTCTTTTCTATTTTTACTATTTTCAGCATTGTAGAATAATAGTAAAAGACATCAAAACTATGAAATAACACATATAGAATCATGCTAGTAAACAAAAGTGTTAAACAAATCAAAATCATATTTTATATTTGAGATTCTTCAAAGTAGCCACCCTTTGCCTTGATGACAGCTTTGCACACTCTTGGCATTCTCTCAACCAGCTTCATGAGGTAGTCTCCTGGAATGCATTTCAATTAACAGGTCTTGTTAAAAGTTAATTTGTGGAATTTCTTTCTTTCTTCAATGTGTTTGAGCCAATCAGTTGTGTTGTATGTGACAAGGTAGAGTGGTAGCACAGAATATATCCCTATTTGGTAAAAGATCGAGTCCATATTATGGCAGCAAGAACAGCTCAAACAAAGAGAAACGACAGTCCATCACTACTTAAGACATGAAGGTCAGTCAATCCGGAAATGTCAATAACTTTGAAATGCAGTCGCAAAAACCATCAAGCGCTATGATGAAACTGGCTCTCGCGAGGACCACCACAGAAAGGAAGACCCAGAGTTACCTCTGCTTGTAGAGGAGATAAGTTCATTAGATTACCAGCCTCGCAGAAATTGCAGCCCAAATAAATGCTTCACAGAAGTTCAATTACACAGACACATCTCAACATCAACTGTTCAGAGGAGACTGTGTGAATCAGGCCTTCATGGATTTAGAATTTCTGCAAAGAAACCACTAGTTGAAGGACACCAATAAGAAGAAAGAGACTTGCTTGGGCCAAGAACACGAGCAATGGACATTAGACTGGTGAAATCCTGTCCTTTGGTCCGAATGAGTCTAATGTCAGATTTTTGGTTCCAACCGCCGTGTCTTTTGTGAGACATATGAGCAGATGAACGGATGATCTCCGTGTGTGTGGTTCCCACCATGAAGCATGGAGGAGGAGGTGTGATGGTGTGGGGGTGCTTTGCTGGTGACACTGTCTGTATTTATTTAAAATTCAAGGCACACTTAATCCAGCATGGCTCCCCTACATCATTATGCAGCAGATATGCCATCCCATCTGGCTTTGCGCTTCGTGGGACTATCATTTGTTTTTCAACATGACAATGACCCAAAACACACCTCCAGGCTGTATATGGGCTATTTGACCAAGACGGACAGTGATGGTGCTGCATTAGATGACCTGGCCTCCACAATCACCCGACCTCAACCCAATTGAGATGGTTTGGGATGGAGGTTGGACCGCAGAGTAGAAGGAAAAGCAGCCAACGTGCTTAGCATATGTGGGAACTCCTTCAAGACTGTAAAAGCATTCCTCATGAAGCTGGTTGAGAGAATGCCAATAGTGTATAAAGCTGTCATCAAGGCAAAGGGTGGCTACTTTGAAGAATGTAAAATATAAGATATATTTTGATTTGTTTAACACTTTTTTGTTTACTACTTGATTCTAAATGTGTTATTTCATAGTTTTGATGTCTTCACTATTATTCTACAATGTAGAAAATAGAAGAAAAAAAATAGAAAAACCCTTGAATGAGTAGGTGTGTCCAAACTTTTGACCGGTACTGTATATATTTTTTAATAAGATCATCTTTGAGAACTAACAATCACCAAAATAAAAGTTGACAGTCAAATTTTAGGTTGGCGACCGCACCATTTACCACGCCCATGGCCACTCCCCACCACACCAATTACTCAAACCCATTTTGATCCAGAGAACAGAGTTTCTAAAAAAGTAATTGTTTAAATGGCTAAATAATTTTACAGTGCACCATGGTAGTTGCAGCTATGATACCTGGAAATACTGAGCATCCTGAAGTGTTTTTTTATTTTATTACTCAGAAATCTATACTGTTGTTGCATTTGTTTGCTAACTAGCCATTGGTTAGCTAGCTCTCCTGAATCGTTGCTAACCCTAGCTAAGTAGCTGTCCATAGTTAATGTAACTTGTTTTCTCCAAAGGTATGTTGGTTTGCTAAGTTGGCTATATAACAAGATAACTCATCTGCTAAGTCGACATACCAGAGTCTCCTTCCCTGGTCGCAGGGGTAGTCTGTATTTAATTTCATTGTGCATTAAAAACACAGTTTGAGATCATTGTGAAGGGGTTTTTCTAGGTGGTTTGAAAGGGTTGGACTTCGGAGAAAATTTGTGGGACAGAGGTTGCAACAGTTACCAATGGGGGATGGGGTTTAGCAAGGTCATTGATCGGATCATTTTTCTGTCAGGGCAGAAGAGTTAACAATTAAGGCGAGGAGGGTTGAGTATCATCCATGTCCTTTTGTTTTTTATCTTTCACTCCTTTGTCTAGACAGACAGACAGGATAGATGGACAGTCAAACAGAGGGGTTGATCAGGAAAAAGCTTGAAAGTGTCAGTGTGAGCTCAGGTGCAGAGAGATGAGAAGGAGGAGGCTGGGAGGGAGGAGGGGAGAGCCACAGGGCATCTTACTCTTTTGATGGTGCTGGCTGGCAGGGCAGGGCAGGTTGGTAAATGGTTCTCCTGCTTCACTGGTTTCGCAGACGAAGACACAGGGGGAGGTAGTGGGGGTGGAGTGGAGGGGGATTGTACCTGCAGGGTGGAGGGAATGAGAAGAGGGGGAGGGAGTGAAGGGGAGCTGGGAGGCAGGAGGTGGAGAGATAAAGATGGAGAGGGATGAGGTGGAGAGCAAGAGGGTTGTTTTTATTGTGGAGTTGGCTGACTGAATGACTGAAGGGGAGCATTTGAGCCCTGTAATAGGGCTGGCAGGTAGTTTCTTGGTTTAGCGTTGGGCCAGTAAACAAATTTATCACTAATTCGAAACTCCGAGCCAACAAAGGTGGTAAATCTATCAATGTGCCCTTGAGCAGAGCACTTAACCCCAATTGATCCATGATCACCGTTGATAATGGCAGACCCTGGCTGTGATCCCACTCTCAAAGTTGTCTCAGGGAGAGTTGGGAGATTTGGGATATGCAAAAAAAGCAAATTTTCAATTACAACGTATTAATACACCTTGTACATGTGTGAAATAGGACATATATAAGCACCCAACAAATTATGGCTTTTAGTCATGCTCTGCTCCATTGCTGGCTGCTGGTTATTAACCAGCCTGCTGTATAAAGACTCCCAGAACCTGTTAGCCGATACCCCGGACAAAGCACTGGGCTCCTGTATATTAAACTTTATTGACTCAGACGGTGAAACATTGACTAGCTAACCAACATTACAGGAGCGACCCCTCACCAACCCCTCTACAGCCGACGGGCAGTCGTCAGGTCTCTCACCGTCTCTACACGATATCATCCATAGTGCTTAGTGACCAACACTTTACTTCGCCATTTTAAAGTATTTTCCTTTCTGATTTTCTCTATTTTGCATATTTTGACACTGCAATGTTATCAGATCTTCAACTTAAAACCTAACTATTAGATAAAGTGAACCTGGCTGAACAAATAAATAGAAATCTAATCACATTTTATTTGTCAGATGCTTTGTAAAACAACAGGTGTTGACTAACAGTGAAATGCTTTAATCTACGGACCCTTCCCAACAATGCAGAGGGGAAACGAAATTGAAAAATAATAGAAAAGTCAAACACATAGCAATAATAAAAAGTAATATATGAGTACACAATGAGTTAATGAGAACTTTCCTATGATACACAGGGTTACCAGTCAACTGAGTTGATGTGCTGGGGTACGAGGTGGTTGAGGTAGATATGTACACATAACTACGGGATTAAGTGACAGATAATAAACAGTGCAGCAGCGAATGTGATGAGACAAAGAAGTTAGTGCAAAAAGGATGCAGATAGTCCAGGTATTGCTATTTGGTTAACTACTTTAACTTACTATTTAGCAGTCTCTAATGGCTTAGGGGTAGAAGCTGTTCAGGAGCCTTTTGGTCCCAGACTTGTGCACTTTAAGCGCTACCATTTGCTGTACTGGTAGCAGAGAAACAGTCTACTTGACAATTTGAGGGCCTTCCTCTGACACCGCCTGGTATAGAAGTCCTGGATGACAGGGAGCTCGGCTCCCAGTGATGTACTGGGCCGTATAGCACTACCTTCTTAGCTTAGTGATGAGCTTGGAGGGCACTATGGTGTTGAACGCTAGCTGTAGTCATTGAACAGCATTCTCATGTAGGTGTTCCTTTTGTCCAGGTGGGAAAGGGGCATTGTAGAGGGCAATAGAGATGCAGGTGTCATCTGTTGATCTGTTGAGGCGATATGCGTATTGGAGTGGGTCCAGGGTGTCTGGGATGATGGAGTTGATGGTGACCCATGACCAGCCTTTCAAAGCATTTCATGGCTACAAAGGATGTGTCATTTCATTGGGTATTGCATAACTTCTGGTTTTATTAAATAAATGAAGCATTTTGGTTATTTGTTCACTTCGGGATTCAATTTATGTAATATTATGTTTTGGGTTGAAGATGTGATAACATTCAGTGTCAAAAAACTGAGAAAATCAGGGGATGTTCTTTTTTCAGACTTTTCTCTTATGTTTTGCAAGGCGCTTCTCACACCAGTTCTCGAATTGCATCGGAGTCTCTACAACATTTTACATTTTTAGTCATTTAGACGCTCTTATCAGAGCGACTTACAGTTAGTGGAGTGCATTTACATTTTTCTATACTGGCCCCCTGTGGGGAAACGAACCCGCTGGGACCCTGGCGTTGCAAGCGCTCATGCTCTACCAACTTCGAGCTACAGGACCCTCCCAACCTTCTCTTTCTCCCTCTAAACTATTTCTCAACTCTCTCTGTCATCCGTCTCCTCTCACCTTCTATATTCTCCCTCCTCTAATGATAAACCTGTGCTATATTTTTCCTTAGCTGTGTATGGATACCCTCAAACATTTTGTTATACAGTGCCTTCAAAATTTATCTTACTTTTCCACATTTTGTTATTATTTACAACCTAATTCAATTGATTCAATTTGTTTTAACATTCTCCATCACACCAACCCCCCATAATAAAAAGTGAAAACATATTTTTAGAAATGTTTGCAAATTGATTAAAATAAATAAATAAATATCTAATTTTCACCATTCACACCCCTGAGTCAATACATGTTAGGATTCACCTTTGGCAACAATTACAGCTGTGAGTCTTTCTGGGTAGGTCTCTATCACACCTGATTTATAATATTTCACATTATTGTTTTAAAATATTCCAGAGTTCTGTCCAAGTTGGTTGTTATCATTGCTAAAACATTTTCAACTATTGGCATAGATTTTACAAATCCGATTTAAGTCAAACTGTAACTAAGCTACTCAACATTCAATGTTGGTAAGCAACTCCAGTGTATATTTGTCCTTGTGTTTTAGGTTATTGTCCTGCTGAAAGATACTTTGTCTCCCAGTGTCTGTTGAAAGCAACCCGACCTTTTTTCTCTAGGATTTTGACTGTCTTAGCTCTATTCTGTTTATTTTTATCCAAAAAACTCCCTTGGTCCTTGCAGATAACAACCATACCATAACATATTGCAGCCACCTATTGAAAATATGAGCGGTTCTCGGTGATTGTTCTGTTGATTTACCCCAAACATAATACTTTTATTCAACATAAAATAAATTTCTTTGCCATTTAATATTTATCGGTTTTTTTTTCAAACGTTAATAGTTACTTACCTCGTCATTTATTCTGATTTACATTCCATCCCTCAGTTTCTCTCACCTTTTCTGTTTTTATTCATGTCATTGCCTCTCATGCAATCCCATGTTTCCACCTCTCCTCCAACTATTGGAAGTCTGTATCTTTTTCAGTCGAGCTGGGTTATTGATACACCATCCAAAGTGTAATTCATAACTTTCACCATGCTCAAAGGGATATTCAATGTCAGCTTTTATTTTTATTTTTTTTTTATCTATAATTGTCCATACTTTTGCAGGCACTGGAGAAACCTACCTGATATTTTTGGTTATATCTGTGTTTAATTCCTGCTCACTAACTTACATATTATTGGGGTACAGAGATAGATATCTTCAAAAAAAATCATGTTTAACACTATTATTGCACACAGGGTGAGTTCATACAACTTATTATGCTACTTATTAAAACAAATGTTTACTCCTGCATTTTATTTGACACTTACCATAACAAAGGAGTTGAATGATTTTTACTAAAACATTCCAGCTCTTCATATTTTTTTTACAAAAAATTCCAAAAAACATAATTCCACTTTGGCGTTATGGGGTGTTATTATGCTGAAACTAATACACCCATTCCAAATTTAATTGATTTTAAATTCAAAAAGCTGTAACACAGCAAAATATGGAAAAAGTCAAGAGGTGTGAATACTTTCCGAAGGCACTGTAAATATTAGTTCAGAACAGTGGTTTTAATTGTTATAGCTTTAATGCTTCCATTGGTAATATGATGAGTGAAGGAAATCAACTGTCAGGTTTTTCTAAAGTAGAAAATGGAGGCTTAGCTGGTGGGCATTGCAGGGGGACATTGTTTCAGAAACATTTTAGAGCCCCATCTTGAGTGTGGAGCTAAATAAATATATACAGTGGGGAAAAATATTTAGTCAGCCACCAATTGTGCGGGGGTTCTCCCACTTAAAAAGACAAGAGAACCAACACACGGGTAGAATTGCTCTCTAGCCTCAAGGTCCTGGAGTGGCCTTAGCCAGTCTCCCACCAGAACCCAATAATCTTGGAGGGACGAGAAAGTCCTATTGCCCAGCGACAGCCCCCATGAGTTAGGTCTGTATGGTGGGCCAAAATCCCTGCTGCAGTGTGTACAAACTTGGTGTCAACCATCTGTCTGTAATTACAGGCAAAGGTTTCTGTACCAAATAAGTGAGTTCTGCCTTTCCTATGTATCAAATACTTATGTCCTTAATAAAATGCAAATTATTACTTAAAAATCTATACAATGTGATTTTCCTGATTTTTTTTAGATTCCGTCTCTCCACAGTTCAATGTACCATCTGATTAAAAGTACAGGCCTCTCATGCTTTGTAAGTAGGAAAATACAAATCCATTATCAAATACTTGTTCTCGTATATACATGGGTATCTTTCTTTCCTACTTACCTATTTATTTTATCATTACCACTTCCTTAACTAATCTAACATCCTTTCTTTTTGCATACTATATTTGATCCCTACTAACCAGTAAAATTCCGGCTCTCACAACCTGTTAGTTTTTCTTTAAAAGCCCTCCTGTTCTCCTCATTACCTGCATATTAACTGACCTGTTTAACTCGTTACCTTATAAACTCCACCCTCTCACTCCACCTCTCCACAATCGCCAAACCAGAGAGCTGTGCCAGGACATCAGGGATAAAATTATAAACCACTGCACAAGGCTGGGATGGGCTACAGGACAATAGGCAAGCAGCTTGGTGAAAGGTAACAGCTGTTAGGCGCAGAGAATTCATTAAGAAAATCCAGGAGGAAGTTCAAGATGACGTCAATCACCCTCATTGCGAGGCTCCATGCAAGATCTCACCTCTCATAGGGGCATCAATGATCATGAGGAAGGTGAGGATCAGCCCAGAACTACCACCAACCTGGTCAATACCTGAAGAGGCTTACCACAGTCTCAAAAAACCAATAACAACACCTATGCCATCATGATTAAAATCCTGCAGCTACTCCAAAAGTCCCCCATGCTCAAGCCAGCGCATGTCCAGACGTCTCAATTTGCCAATGACCGTCTGGATATCCAGGGGGGGAATGGGGAGAAAGGTCATGTGGTCTATCAAAAAAGCTTTTTGGTCTATCTCTTTGGAGGTCCCCTCAAACACCATCCCAACCGTGAAGCATGAGGTGAAACATCATTCTTTGGGATTTTTTGAAAAACCTCCTGAGGGGAGGATGGATGGGGGCCATGTATCGGCGAGATCTTGGCCAACAACCTCCTTCCCCTCAGTAAGAGCATTGAAGATGCGTCGTGGCTGGGTCTTCCAGCATGACACGACCAGCACACAGCCAGGGCAACTAAGGAGTTCCATCTCAAGGTCCTGGAGTGGCCTAGCCAGTCTCCAACCTAACTAGAAAGGAAATCTTTGGAGGGAGCTAAGTCCATATTGCCCAGTGACAGCCCCAAACCCTAGAAGAGGATCTGAGAAGGTCTGTTTTCCATCCCTGCTGCAGTGTGTACAAACCTGGTCAAACCTGCAGGAAAGTGATATCTCTTATTGCAAACAAAGTTTCTCCAAATATTAAATTCTCTTTTCTGATTATCAAAAATACTTATGTCATGCAATAAAATGCAAAATTAATTACTTAAAAATCATACAATGTGATTTTTCTGGATTTCATTGTTTTAGATTCCATCTCTCTACAGTTGAAGTGTACCTATGATAAAAATTACAACCTCTACATGCTTTGTAAGTAGGAAAACCTGCAAAATCAGCAGTGTATCAAATTCTTGTTCTCCCCACTATATATAGTACCAGTCAAAGTTTAGACACACCTATTCATTCAAAGTTTTCTTTATTTTTACTATTTTCTACATTGTAGGAATAATAGTGAAAACATCAAAACTATGAAATAACACATATGAACCTGTAGTAACCAAAAGGTGACAAACAAATCAAAATATATTTTATATTTGAGATTACTTCAATATCGTTGCTTATACAGCTCTCTCACCAGCTATTGATTTTTCCAATAGTCTTGAAAGGACTTCCCACATATGTGCTACACTTTTGCCTCTTTTCCTTCCTCTGCGATCCAACTCATCCCAAACCATCTTAATTGGGTTGAGGTCGGTTGATTGTGTGGAAGCCAGGTCATCCTGATACAACACTCCATCACTCTCCTTGGTCAAATACCCTTACACAGCCTAGGGAATTGTGTTTTGTATTGTCCTATTGAAAAACAAATGATAGTCCTATTCAAACGTCTGAGTTAAGTATGCCTTGAATTCTATAAATATACTACAGTATCAATATACCAAAGCACCCCCACACCCATCACACACTCCTCCTCCATGCTTCGGTGACCCACACATGCAGAATCATCCTCTCTACTCTCGTCTCCCAGTTGAACCTCTCCTTTAACTCATCAACAAGACGATTCCTTATCTCCTTTGTTTCTTAGGCCCAAACCAAGTCTCTTCTTCTTATTGGTGTCCTTTAGTAGTGGTTTCTTTGCAGCAATTTGACCATGAAGGCCTTGTTCACTCAGTCTCTCCTCTGAACAGTTGATGTTAAGTTGTGTCATATTATTAACTCTGTGAAGCATTTTATTTGAGCTGCAACCTGAGGTGCATTAACTCCTAATAACTTATCCTCTGCAGCAGAAATAATTGTCTTCCTTTCCTGTGGCGTCCTCATGAGAGCCAGTTTCTCATACTCTTTTTGTTTTCACTTTGCCTAAATTTCCTACATTTTCTGGATTGACTACCTTCATTCTAATATTATACTTTTTCCTTTATTAGCTGTTCTTGCCATATAATATACTTATTACCAAAAGGGCTATCTTCTTATACCACTCCTACCTTGTCACAACACAACTCGATTATCAATTAAGAAGGTGATATTCCACAAAACTTTTAACAATCCACTGTTAATTGAATGTTTCCAGGTGACTACCTCATGAAACTAGTTAAAAATGCCAAGAGTGTGCAAAGCTGTCATCAAAGCAAAGAGGTGGCTACTTTGATGAATCTCAATAAAAATATATTTCGATTTGTTTAATATTTTTGTTTCTATATAATTCTATTTTTATTTCATAGTTTTGATGTCTTCACTATTATTCTACAATGTAAAATTAATAAAAAAAATTCCTAATGAGTAGGTGTGTCACGGTTTACTATGCAGAACCCAAAGCAACCAGGACAAGGTTCGTTGAGAGAGAAGGTGAGTGTTTATTTATCTAGATTCCAGTGAGGTGTCTGAATAATCCAGGGAACAGAGCGGGTGGCGTGGATGGGTTGATTGAGGGTGCAGTGGTAGGTCTACTGCTGTCCGCCACCATCGGCAGAGGTTGGGTGAGTCGGGTGAGAGACTGCAGACAGAACAAAAGCGGAGGTCAGTACACAGCAAGTCACAAGGTGCAAAACAACAAAACTAACACTAATGGCTCAAGCTATACTACAAACATACTGTTCATAGCTAGCGATCCGCCAAATGATCTCGACATAAGGTGATATCGACCGTTGCGATTCTATAGTCACGACGCGCTCCCCGAGCGTTCCCAACCCTCGGGAAACTGGAATTACGGGCCAACACTAGTCACCCAGACAGGACTCCCACTCAGACAGCCGGGATCGTTACAGTACCCCCTCCGGCCAACGCCACCGGCGGACTCCCCGGGGCTCCAGGATGGGCTGGTAGAAGTCACTGATGAGATCCACATCTAGGACCTAGTCCGCGAATCCACTCCCTCTCTTCAGGCCATCCCACTCCCAGTCCACGAGATATGACCCGGCCCTCGTCTGGAATCCCATGATCGGCGCACCGTGTAAGGCAGACCCCCTCCGATCATCCAGAGGAGGGGGGAGGGGGCGGAGGAGGCAGCAGAGGACTCCAGGAGACAGATTGGCAGGAGACATGAACGGTGGGATGACTCTGACAGGCGTCCTCGTAGTTTGATCAACTGCCACTGATTGATCACCTTCTCCACCACCCAACCCAATGACCTCCCTACTATGGAAAATGTGTAGCCAACCAAACCCTACTCTCCGATGGTATAAGTGGGGCGGGGATCCGGCGGATTCCCTGAGCTGATCGGTCCGAAACTCTAAGGAGTGCCTTTCTGCCCGATGCCAGTCAGGCCAATATAGGCCCTAACAGAAGGCACCACAGAGCTCCTTCTCCCGAGAAGGGAAACGGGGAGGTTAATTACCATACCTGGGCACTGAAAACATCCCAGTGGCAGATGTAGGAAGAGTATTGTGGGCATACTCGGCCCAAGGCAACTATGAGGAGACCCAGGGGTGGGGTTGGAAGAGAGACCAGACAGCGCTAGCGTGGATTCCATCTTCTGGTTGGCTCTATCCGCCTGACCATTGGATTGGGGGGTGAAAACCAGATGTGAGACTGACTGTAGCTCAAAACAGAAGACTTCCAACAGCTAGAGAGGTAAACTGAGGCCCACGTCGGAAACGATATCACTGGGCAAACCTGGTGGACCCTAAAAACTCTAACCAGGATCTCGGACGTCTCGAACCAAAACTTGGCGATAGGGCACAAAGTGCAAAACTCCATACTAATCTGTCCGCATAGTCAAGCACCGTGTTCCCCTCAAGCCCGGGGCAACCCATTTCGGGTCAGATGAAATCACCATGGTCGCGAGAATAGGTTTAATAGTCCGCTATGATTGTTTTATTCCCACACACACTGAACAACAAACCGGCCATCTCTGTCCACCCCGCACAACCACCCAAAAGCGTTCTGCGACGCCATTATCCGACCCCCAGGGCGCCAACCAAGCCATCTTGCTGGCGATGGGACCTTTGCGAGACAGCACTGAACCCTCGGGCACAAAGCAGCCTGCGGTGACGTTCCGGACCGGGCTGATCGAAGGCCCCACACCTCCTCCCCTCAATCTTCCCTCTGCTTCCCCTTCCGAGGGAGGATAGTCACCGATCTTGGACCCCCTCTCCTCCGTCTTAGAAACATCCGGACAATCCTCCGTTCTTAGAATCCTCGGCTCAGGGCAAACTTGAATGCTCACACACCCCCAATGCGGAGTTGGGACTTTACCATTCAGCAAATTCTTGTGGTCAGTCCGACAATAAGCAGTTTTGCTCCGCCCCCCTCACCAGTGGGCGCCACTCCTCCAAAGGCAAGTTTCCTTTCGGTTACCCACATCGTAATTCCTCATCCTTGGCCACGTAGTAGTAAGGCGCAGGGATATTTACTGTCCGTGGAGCATCAGCTGCGACGAGAATGGCGCCAACTCCCACATCAACGCGTTCCACTTCAGCGGCCAGACTGAGGTCGGTTGAGGGGGTCGTTGATGGTGTTCTGCCTCTTCAAATCCCTTCATCCACCTCCTTCCCGCTAGAAAGGTCCACAGTACTGGAAGTCAAAGGCAGTTAGGCGGCCACCCGGCTGTAATCCCGGATCAGATCTCGTAGATTTAACCTTAAAAATTCTGGAGTCATTCTCGGGCTGCCCATTGGCCAAACCGCTCTAACCTTCCTCCTGGTCCATCTCTAATCTCTCCCTGAATATATTCGTGTGGGGCGTGAACTTTCGCACTTCTCGGCCTTCCACCCATTCTCCAACAATCGCTTCCACCAACTCCGACATATGGACTGTCGGAAGGTTCACTTCGAGAATCAAATGTCATCCAGTAAACAAACACAAAGAAACCCAGTCTTATCTCTCAGTGATGTCGTTTCACCATACTCTGAATCCTGAGCATTGGTCAAGTCCAACGCATCACCTGATACTCGAAGTACCCATCGGTGTTTACCGTCCAACCGTCTCCTCTCACAGTCCGGGACCAGGGTGCTTCGCATTGCGTATCTTTATACCCTAGCCTGTAAGTCGGCAAACTCATCAAGCAGGGACACTTGTTCTTGACCGTGATGTCATTCAACCCCCGATAATCAATACGTTAGCCATCCTTCACTTACCCACAAAAAATTCCCCCAGGAGTGATAACCCGAGACCAGCAGCTAGGGACTCCTTGATGTATCTCCACCCTCACTGAACAGATCGGGAATTTACTCAACCACTTCCCTTAGTTCCAGGGACCGGGTTGATGGCACAATCATATGGTCGGTGGGGAGGGAGTGACAGAGCCTTGCTTACAAAAATTCCCAATTGATATGTCTCCATCTAACCAGGGACAAATCTGGGGGATTTAGCCTCAATCACCTGACTGAGGAGCCTTGAATGGGGGCAGGCAGTCTTGAGACAGTTAGCATGACAATCAAGGCTCCAATTTCTGCCCGTCCCACCCCAATCCAGCGTGAGGATTGTGTTCCTTCTCGTATCCAGACCGGAAAACATGGGAGAGGCGGCAGAATGAAGGAAGATAAATCATCTCAATTCCCCGTCAGCATCTTAACCGGTTCATCCTCCTTCGTATACGTTCACAACTACTGCCTTCAGGTATCGCTTCAAATGGCTTCCGGCAATTGCTCCTTGGAAAACCTCAGCTGTTCCACCAACTTTCGACATCAACGCACCTAATCATACGTTAAGCGCTAACTCTGATTCCTGTTCACAAGTTGCCGGGAAGCGGGGGTCTGACGATTGGGTACTGCTCCTAAAGTCCTCCCTTTGCAGCCCAGACCGTTCAAACGACCGCCGGGGAACAAATTAATGCCATTCGAGCTACCACAGTAGAGGCAGCCCAGTTGGTCTTACGTCTATGTTAGCGCTCCTCCTTGAATTAACCCGTGCCCCCCCACTTGCATGGGTTCAGGAGGGCTCGGGAGAGGACCTCTCCACTAATCCATTGTGGTGGAAAATCACCACCCGGTCCCACTAGACTAGCTGATCGATTGGGCCGGACCCCATTGCTTCTCCCTCCTTCCAGCTCTCCGACTCGATTATCCACCCGGAACGAACAAGGCTACCAAGCTGTCCAGGTCACTAGGCTCCGGATAGGAGATCAGCTCATCCTTGAGCTGCTCCGACAATGGTAAGGCGGCACAGGAGCTCTCGTTACCCCCACTCTCCACAGCCGCGTCTCTTGAACTCGATCCGCAGTCGGCCACGCTAGTTCCGCCCAGCGAGAAAGCGAAAACGGCCTAGCTCGTCCCTCCCTCGGACGGAATGGTCGAAGAGCTACCTCATCTCGGCCGTGAACCCTGATATATGTAAACCATGCAGGATCCTGTCGTTCCCAAGCGGCTGAAGCCCACTCTGTTGCAACACTCAATCACATCTATCTAGCCTTGTCTGTAGCATAGTTAGGCTGTAGATCAACACTATCCCTGCATAAAGATGGCATCTTCCCAGCTCCCTCATGTTTATCAGCGTCCACGCACGGATGGGCCCACAGCTTCAGAAGCGGCAGGCGAGATGGGTGAAACGACTAGTGGATCCTCCACCACATGCGTTGGTTCTGACCTCCGTCAACTGAAAGGTTCCAACTACACATCTCCTTAGTACCGTCTATATCCACATCTTCTCCTGCTGAGTAATAGCATGGCGAACAGAATCCCTCC
>NW_025537844.1:0-26630 GCF_020615455.1 Coregonus clupeaformis | reverse complement strand
TCCAGGTCTGTGCCCAAACAGTTTGAGCTTTTTAGTTCTAAAAATCCACCTTTCCAGAAATAAATCTCTCACTGTTGCCGCTTGCTACAGACCCCCCTCAGCCCCAGCTGTGCCCTGACACCATATGTGAACTGATTGCCCCCATCTATCCTCAGAGTTCGTACTGCTTGGTGACCTAAATTGGGATATGCTTAATACCCCAGCCATCCTACAATCCAAGCTAGATGCCCTCAACCTCACGCAAATTATCAACGAACCTACCAGGTACAACCCTAAATCCAAAACATGGGTACCCTCATAGATATCATCCCAGACTAACTTACCCTCTAAATACACCTCCGCTGTCTTCAACCAGGATCTCAGCGATCACTGCCTTATTGCCTGCGTCCGTAACGGGTCCGCGGTCAAACGACCACCCCCTCATCACTGTCAAACGCTCCAAAACACTTCAGCGAGCAGGCCTTCCCTAATTGACCTGGCCCAGGTATCCTGGATGGATATAGATCTCATTCCGTCAGTAGAGGATGCCTGGTTGTTCTTTAAAAGTAATTTCCTCTCAATCTTAAATAGACATGCCCCATTCAAAAATACAGAACTAAGAACAGATACAGCCCTGGTTCTCCTCAGACTTGACTGCCCTTGACCAGCACAAAAACATCCTGTGGCGTACTGCATTAGCATCAAATAGCCCCCGTGATATGCAACTTTTCAGGGAAGTTAGGAACCAATATACACAAGCAGTTAGGAAAGCAAAAGGCTAACTTTTTCAAACAGAAATTTGCATCCTGTAGCACTAACTCCAAAAGTTTTGGGACACTGTAAAGTCCATGGAAAATAAGAGCACTTCCTCCCAGCTGCCCACTGCACTGAGGCTAGGAAACACTATCACCACCGATAAATCTACAATAATCGAGAATTTCAACAAGCATTTTGCTACGGCTGGCCATGCTTTCCACCTGGCTACCACTACCCCGGCCACCAGCTCTGCACCCTCCGCTGCAACTTGCCCATGCCCCCCGCTCTCCTTCACACAAATCCAGACAGCTGATGTTCTAAAAGAGCTGCAAAATCTGGACCCTACAAATCATCTGGACTAGACAATCTGGACCCTTTCTTTCTAAAACTAGCCTAAATTGTCGCAACCCCTATTACTAGCCTGTTCAACCTCTCTTCGTAACGTCTGAGATCCCCAGAGATTGAAAGCTGCCACGGTCATCCCCCTCTTCAAAGGGGGTGACACTCTAGATCCAAACTGTTACAGACCCATATCCATCCTGCCCTGCCTTTCAAAAAGTTTTGAAAGCCAAGTCAACAAACAGATCACCAACCATTTCGAATCCCACCGTACCTTCCTCTGCTATGCAATCCGGTTTCCGAGCTGGTCATGGGTGCACTTCAGCCACGCTCAAGGTCCTAAATGATATTATAACCGCGATCGATAATAGACAGTACTGTGCAGCCGTTTTCATTGACCTGGCCAAGGCTTTCGATCTGTCAACCACCGCATTCTTATTGGCAGACTAAATAGCCTTGGTTTCTCTAATGACTGCCTCGCCTGGTTCAACCAACTACTTCTCAGATAGAGTTCAATGTGTCAAATCGGAGGGCCTGTTGTCTGGACCTATGGCAGTCTCTATGGGGGGTGCCACAGGGTTCAATTCTTGGGCCAACTCTTTTCTCTGTGTATATCAATGACGTCGCTCTTGCTGCTGGTGACTCTCAGATCCACCTCTACGCAGACGACACCATTTTGTATACATCTGGCCCTTCATTGGACACTGTGTTAACAAACCTCCAAACGAGCTTCAATTCCATACAACACTCCTTCAGTAGCCTCCAACTGCTCTTAAACACTAGTAAAACAAAATGCATGCTCTTCAACCGAACGCTGCTTGCACCCGCCCACCCGACTAGAATCACTACTCTAGACGGGTCTGACCTAGAGTACGTGGACAACTACAAATATCTAGGTGTCTGGTTAGACTGTAAACTCTCCTTCCAGACTCACATTAAGAATCTCCAATCCAAAGTTAAATCTAGAATCGGTTTCCTATTTCGCAACAAAGCCTCCTTCACTCATGCTGCCAAACATGCCCTTGTAAAACTGACTATCCTACCGATCCTTGACTTCGGCGATGTCATTTACAAAATAGCCTCCAACACTCTACTCAGCAAATTGGATGTTGTCTATCACAGTGCCATCCGTTTTGTCTCCAAAGCCCCATATAATACCCACCACTGTGACCTGTACGCTCTTGTTGGCTGGTCCTCACTACATATTCGTCGCCAAACCCACTGGCTCCAGGCCATCTATA
The DNA here is from genome assembly GCF_020615455.1 of Coregonus clupeaformis. Taxonomy (NCBI): domain Eukaryota; kingdom Metazoa; phylum Chordata; class Actinopteri; order Salmoniformes; family Salmonidae; genus Coregonus; species Coregonus clupeaformis. Next base: position 24,315 of record NW_025537844.1, on the reverse strand, counting down.
AATCACTGCTAGGCAAATCCCCGCCTTATCTTAGCTCATTGGTCACCATAGCAACACCCACCCGTAGTCTGCGCCCAGCGGGATATCTCACTGGTCATCCCCAAAGCCAACACCTCCTTTGGCCGCAATTCCTTCCAGTTCTCTGCTGCCAATGACTGGAACAAACTGCAAAAATCTCTGAAGCTGGAGACGCTTATCTCCCTCACTAACTTTAGGCATCAGTTGTCAGAGCACCTTACCGATCACTGCACCTGTACACAGCCCATCTGAAATTAGCCCGCCCAACTACCTCATCCCTATATTGTTATTTATTTTGCTCATCTGTACCCCAGTATCTCTATTTGCACATCATCTCTTGCACATCATTCCAGTGTTAATACTAAATTGTAATTATTTTTGCACTATAGCCTATTTTATTGCCTTACCTCCATAACTTGCTAAATTTGCACACTGTATATTAATTGTATTTCTGTTGTATTTTTTTGATTTTTGTTTTGTTTTACCCCATATGTAACTCTGTGTTGTTGTTTTTATCGCACTGCTATGCTTTATCTTGGCCAGGTCGCAGTTGTAAATGAGAACTTGTTCTCAACTGGTTTACCTGGTTAAATAAAGGTGAAATAAAATAAATAAATAAAAAAAAAGGACTGGAGTCTGGACAGAGAGGGGTCAGAGGACTGGAGTATGGACAGGGAGGGGTCAGAGGACTGGAGTCTGGACAGAGAGGGGTCAGAGGACTGGAGTATGGACAGGGAGGGGTCAGAGTAGAGACCCAGCTCAGCCTCTAACACACCTGTCTTCTGCTTAGCCCTGTTGTTCTTCCTGGAGACCTTACGGTTCCGGGTCTGGATGCCTTCCTTCTTCATGGTCAGAGGTCTGTTGACCTGAAGAGGAGAACAGAGGAACAGTGACATTAGTATGAATACTCCCCTGGGTGAATGAAGAGGATTCCATTATAGGAACAAAGGAAAGTATGTGTCTTGATTCATGTAGAAAAAGAGGCTAGTAGCACTAGATATTAACAGTAGGCATGTTGGTAACTTTACCTGCAGCATGCAGCTATTATTTACATTTACATTTTAGCGCCATGCTCTACCAACTGAGCTACAGGAGGCCTATTATGCTTTATGACTTGTTATAAAGCATGTCTGATCCTTGATAATGTCTTATTATAAAGCTTATAATATGCTACGTCTCTCTACGGGGCGGCTGGTACCCTGGCGGTTAGAAGGCACTTAACCCTAACTGCTCCAGTGTCGCTGTTGATAATGGCTGACCCTGGCAGTGACTCAGGGGAAGTTGGGATTATACATGCGTACAATACAAACTTGTACATATGTGAAATAGGACAAATATAATCACCCACCAAATTATTATTATTCAACGGACTCACAATGGCTGTTATGTAGTCTAACGGAATGAGAAGCCGGTGGCAGGTAGCTTAGTGGTTAAGAGCGTTGTGGCAGTAACCGAAAGGTCGCTGGTTCTAATCCCTGAGCCGACTAGGTAAAAAATCTGTCGATGTGCCCTTGAGCAAGGCACTTAACCCTAATTGCTCCTGTAAGTCGCTCTGGGTAAGAGCGTCTGCTAAATGACTAAAATGTAAATGTAAATGTAAATGTTATGTAGTCTAATGGAATGAGAAGCCGTTATGCAGTCTAATGGAATGAGAAGCCGTTACGCAGTCTAATGGAATGAGAAGCCGTTATGCAGTCTAATGGAATGAGAAGCCGCGATGCAGTCTAATGGAATGAGAAGCGTTACGCAGTCTAATGGAATGAGAAGTCCTTACGCAGTCTAATGGAATGAGAAGTCACAGCAGCCTAATGGAATGAGAAGCCGTTACGCAGTCTAATGGAATGAGAAGCCGTTACGCAGTCTAATGGAATGAGAAGCCTTTACGCAGTCTAATTGGAATGAGAAGCCGTTACGCAGTCTAATGGAATGAGAAGCCGTGAGGCAGTCTAATGGAATGAGAAGCCGTGAGGCAGTCTAATGGAATGAGAAGCCGTTACGCAGTCTAATGGAATGAGAAGCCGTGAGGCAGTCTAATGGAATGAGAAGCCGTTATGCAGTCTAATGGAATGAGAAGCCGTGAGGCAGTCTAATGGAATGAGAAGCAATTCGCAGTCTAATGGAATGAGAAGCCGTTACGCAGTCTAATGGAATGAGAAGCCGTTACGCAGTCTAATGGAATGAGAAGCCGTTATGCAGTCTAATGGAATGAGAAGCCGTGAGGCAGTCTAATGGAATGAGAAGCCGTTATGCAGTCTAATGGAATGAGAAGCCATTACGCAGTCTAATGGAATGAGAAGCCGTTACGCAGTCTAATGGAATGAGAAGCCGTTACGCAGTCTAATGGAATGAGAAGCTGTTATGCAGTCTAATGGAATGAGAAGCCGTGAGGCAGTCTAATGGAATGAGAAGCCGTTATGCAGTCTAATGGAATGAGAAGCCGTGAGGCAGTCTAATGGAATGAGAAGCCGTTATGCAGTCTAATGGAATGAGAAGCCGTTACGCAGTCTAATGGAATGAGAAGCCGTTACGCAGTCTAATGGAATGAGAAGCCGTTATGCAGTCTAATGGAATGAGAAGCCGTGAGGCAGTCTAATGGAATGAGAAGCCGTTATGCAGTCTAATGGAATGAGAAGTCGACAGAGTCTAATGGAATGAGAAGCGTCGCAGTCTAATGGAATGAGAAGCCGTATGCAGTCTAATGGAATGAGAAGCCGTTACGCAGTCTAATGGAATGAGTAAGTCGTACGCAATCTAATGGAATGAGAAGCCGTTACGCAGTCTAATGGAATGAGAAGCCGTTACGCAGTCTAATGGAATGAGAAGCCGTTACGCAGTCTAATGGAATGAGAAGCCGTACGCAGTCTAATGGAATGAGAAGCCGTGACGCAGTCTAATGGAATGAGAAGCCGTTACGCAGTCTAATGGAATGAGAAGCCGTGAGGCAGTCTAATGGAATGAGAAGCCGTTACGCAGTCTAATGGAATGAGAAGCCGTGAGGCAGTCTAATGGAATGAGAAGCCGTTACGCAGTCTAATGGAATGAGAAGCCGTGATGCTGAGTAGTGAGAGTAGTTCTTACGTTGTGTAGTTTGTAGTAGAGTCCACAGGCGTTACAGACTGGCTCTCCGCTGGCGCTGCGTCTCCACAGAGTGGTGGTACTGGTGTGGCAGTTGGCACAGTTTGTCCATGCACGCTTACTGACGATCTGCATGGGGAGAGCAACAGAGATGTGTTTAACTTTAGAAATCACAGGTGGAGCAGCGAATACACTGTGGTAGATAGTGGTAGGACAGGGGAGAGGAGAGGAGAGGAGAGGAGAGGAGAGGAGAGGAGAGGAGAGGAGAGGAGAGGAGAGGAGAGGAGAGGAGAGGAGAGGAGAGGAGAGGAGAGGAGAGGAGAGGAGAGGAGAGGAGAGGAGAGGAGAGGAGAGGAGAGGAGAGGAGTGGAGGAAAGATGTATTGTCTTGGAGAAATAAATATGAGAAGTCTAAGAAGGAAATTCACAGCATGACTGTAAATATATATAATAAATAACATACCAGTCAGAATAATCAATAACATACCAGTCAGTCTAAATAATCAATAACATACAGTGGGGGAAAAAAGTATTTAGTCAGCCACCAATTGTGCAAGTTCTCCCACTTAAAAGATGAGAGAGGCCTGTAATTTTCATCATAGGTACACGTCAACTATGACAGACAAATTGAGAAAAAATAATCCAGAAAATCACATTGTAGGATTTTTAATGAATTTATTTGCAAATTATGGTGGAAAATAAGTATTTGGTCACCTACAAACAAGCAAGATTTCTGGCTCTCACAGACCTGTAACTTCTTCTTTAAGAGGCTCCTCTGTCCTCCACGCTACCTGTATTAATGGCACCTGTTTGAACTTGTTATCAGTATAAAAGACACCTGTCCACAACCTCAAACAGTCACACTCCAAACTCCACTATGGCCAAGACCAAAGAGCTGTCAAAGGACACCAGAAACAAAATTGTAGACCTGCACCAGGCTGGGAAGACTGAATCTGCAATAGGTAAGCAGCTTGGTTTGAAGAAATTAACTGTGGGAGCAATTATTAGGAAATGGAAGACATACAAGACCACTGATAATCTCCCTCGATCTGGGGGCTCCATGCAAGATCTCACCCCGTGGGGTCAAAATGATCACAAGAACGGTGAGCAAAAATCCCAGAACCACACAGGGGGACCTAGTGAATGACCTGCAGAGAGCTGGGACCAAAGTAACAAAGCCTACCATCAGTAACACACTACGCCGCCAGGGACTCAAATCCTGCAGTGCCAGACGTGTCCCCCTGCTTAAGCCAGTACATGTCCAGGCCCGTCTGAAGTTTGCTAGAGTGCATTTGGATGATCCAGAAGAGGATTGGGGAGAATGTCATATGGTCAGATGAAACCAAAATATAACTTTTTGGTAAAAACTAAACTCGTCGTGTTTGGAGGACAAAGAATGCTGAGTTGCATCCAAAGAACACCATACCTACTGTGAAGCATGGGGGTGGAAACATCATGCTTTGGGGCTGTTTTTTCTGCAAAGGGACCAGGACGACTGATCCGTGTAAAGGAAAGAATGAATGGGGCCATATATCGTGAGATTTTGAGTGAAAACCTCCTTCCATCAGCAAGGGCATTGAAGATGAAACGTGGCTGGGTCTTTCAGCATGACAATGATCCCAAACACACCGCCCGGGCAACGAAGGAGTGGCTTCGAAGAAGCATTTCTGGTCCTGGAGTGGCCTAGCCAGTCTCCAGATCTCAACCCCATAGAAAATCTTTGGAGGGAGTTGAAAGTCTGTGTTGCCCAGCGACAGCCCCAAAACATCACTGCTCTAGAGGAGATCTGCATGGAGGAATGGGCCAAAATACCAGCAACAGTGTGTGAAAACCTTGTGAAGACTTACAGAAAACGTTTGACCTGTGTCATTGCCAACAAAGGGTATATAACAAAGTATTGAGAAACTTTAGTTATTGACCAAATACTTATTTTCCACCATAATTTGCAAATAAATTCATTAAAAATCCTACAATGTGATAATCTGGAATTCTTTTTCTCATTTTGTCTGTCATAGTTGACGTGTACCTATGATGAAAATTACAGGCCTATCTCATATTTTTAAGTGGGAGAACTTGCACAATTGGTGGCTGACTAAATACTTTTTTTCCCCACTGCACCAGTCAGTCTAAATAATAAATAACATACCAGTCAGTCTAAATAATCATTAACATACCGGTCTCTTTTTGGGTCTGATGAGGGGTCTGTTCTGGCTGTTCGTCTTGTGGTAGAGGCCACAGGCGTTACAGAGGTAGTGTCCTGTCCCGTCACGACGCCACAGAGGGGTGGCGGTCGCACCACAGTTCACACACTCACGGGCCTCTGGGACTGGGACAGGGACAGGGAGAGGGAGAGAGACAGGGACAGGGACAGGGACAGGGAGAGGGACAGGGACAGGGAGAGGGAGAGGGAGAGGGACAGGGACAGGGACAGGGAGAGGGAGAGAGACAGGGACAGGGAGAGGGACAGGGAGAGGGACAGGGAGAGGGACAGGGAGAGGGAGAGGGAGAGGGAGAGGGAGAGGGACAGGAGAGGGACAGGAGAGGGACAGGGACAGGGAGAGGGACAGGGAGAGGGACAGGGAGAGGGACAGGGAGAGGGACAGGGACAGGGACAGGGAGAGGGACAGGGAGAGGGAGAGGGACAGGGACAGGGAGAGGGACAGGGAGAGGGACAGGGAGAGGGAGAGGGACAGGAGAGGGACAGGAGAGGGACAGGAGAGGGACAGGGACAGGGACAGGGACAGGGACAGGGAGAGGGAGAGGACAGGAGAGGGACAGGGACAGGGACAGGACAGGGACAGGACAGGGAGAGGGAGAGGACAGGAGAGGGACAGGAGAGGGACAAGGACAGGGAGAGGGACAGGGACAGGGAGAGGGACAGGGAGAGGGACAGGGAGAGGGACAGGGAGAGGGACAGGGAGAGGGACAGGGAGAGGGACAGGGACAGGGAGAGGGACAGGGAGAGGGACAGGGACAGGGAGAGGGACAGGGACAGGGACAGGGACAGGGACAGGGACAGGGAGAGGGACAGGGAGAGGGACAGGGAGAGGGACAGGGAGAGGGACAGGGACAGGGACAGGGACAGGGAGAGGGACAGGAGAGGGACAGGGACAGGGACAGGGAGAGGGACAGGAGAGACAGGAGAGGGACAGGGACAGGGAGAGGGAGAGGGAGAGGGACAGGGACAGGGACAGGGACAGGGAGAGGGACAGGGACAGGGAGAGGGACAGGGACAGGGACAGGGAGAGGGAGGGGGACAGGGACAGGGACAGGGACAGGGAGAGGGACAGGGACAGGGACAAGGAGAGGGACAGGGAGAGGGAGAGGGACAGGGACAGGGACAGGGAGAGGGACAGGGACAAGGAGAGGGACAGGGAGAGGGAGAGGGAGAGGGACAGGGACAGGGACAGGGACAGGAAGAGGGACAGGGACAGGGACAGGGACAGGAAGAGGGACAGGGACAGGGACAAGGAGAGGGACAGGGAGAGGGAGAGGGACAGGGACAGGGACAAGGAGAGGGACAGGGACAAGGAGAGGGACAGGGACAGGGAGAGGGACAGGGAGAGGGACAGGGACAGGGACAGGGACAAGGAGAGGGACAGGGAGAGGGAGAGGGAGAGGGAGAGGGACAGGGAGAGGGAGAGGGACAGGGACAGGGACAGGGACAGGGACAGGGACAGGGAGAGCACCCGTCAGCTTTACATACAGCGCTTTCAGAAAGTATTCTATCCCCTTTACTTTCTCCACATTTTGTTACGTTACAGCCTTGTTCTAAAATGGATTACATTTATTTTTTTACTCAACAATCTACACACAGTAACCCATAATGACAATGCAAAAACCGGGTTTTTTTTGGCAAAGTAATTAGAAATAAAAAACAGAAATACCTTATTTACATAAGTATTCAGACCCTTTGCTATGAGACTTGAAATTGAGCTTAGGTGCATCCTGTTTCTATTGATCATCCTTGAGATGTTTCTACAACTTGATTGGTGTCCACCTGTAGAAAATTCAATTGATTGGACATGATTTGGAAAGGCACACACCTGTCTATATAAGGTCCCACAGTTGACAGTGCATTTCTGAGCAAAAACCAAGCCATAAGGTTGAAGGAATTGCCCGTAGAGCTCCGAGACAGGATTGTGTCGAGACACAGCTCTGGGGAAGGGTACCAAAACATTTCTGCAGCATTGAAGGTCCCCAAAAACAAAAACACAGTGGCCTCCATCATTCTTGAATGAAAGAAGCAATCGGGGGAGAAGGGCTTTGGTCAGGGAGGTGACCAACAACCCGATGGTCACTCTGACAGAGCTCCGGAGTTCCTCTGTGAAGATGGGAGAACCTTCCAGAAGGACAACCATCTCTACAGCACTCCACTAATCAGGCCAGACGGAAGCCAGACGGAAGCCACTCCTCAGTAAAAGGCACATGACAGCCTGCTTGGAGTTTGCCAAAAGGCACCTAAAGGACTCTCAGACCATGAGAAACAAGATTCTCTGGTCTGATGAAACCAAGATTGAACTCTTTGGCCTGAATGCCAAGCATCACGTCTGGAGAAAACCTGGCACCATCCCTACGGTGAAGCATGGTGGTGGCAGTTTCATGCTGTGGGGATGTTTTCAGCGGCTGGGACTGGGAGATTAGTCAGTATCGAGGGAAAGATGAACGGAGCAAAGTACAGAGAGATCCTTGATGAAAACCTGCTCCAGATCACTCAGGACCTCAGACTGGGGCGAAGGTTCACCTTCCAACATTACAACGACCCTAAGCACACAGCCAAGACAACACAGGAGTGGCTTTGGGACAAGTCTCTGAATGTCCTTGAGTGGCCCAGCCAGAGCCCGGACTTGAACCCGATCGAACATCTCTGGAGAGACCTGAAAATAGCTGTGCAGCGATGCTCCCATCCAACCTGACAGAGCTTGAGAGGATCTTCAGAGAAGAATGGGAGAAACTCCCCAAATACAGGTGTGCCAAGCTTGTAGCATCATTCCCAAGAAGACTCGAGGCTGTAATCGCTGCCAAAGGTGCTTCAACAAAGTACTGAGTAAAGGGTCTGAATACTTATGTAAATGTGATATTTCAGAAGAAAAAATATACAAATGTGCAGAAATTTCTAAAAAGCTGTTTTTGCTTTTTCATGATGGGGTATTGTGTGTAGATTGATGAGGGGGAAAAATCAATTTAATAAATTTTAGAATAAGGCCGTAACCTAACAAAATATGAAAAAAGTAAAGGGGTCTGAATAATTTCCCGAAAGCACTGTAATTTGTTTGACATAAAATAATCGGAAGCCTAGTTTTTGCATGTGCACCCTGCTGTCGTCTATACATTGTGTGGTTTAGTCTCAGGACGTACAGTGCGTTCAGAAAGTATTCATACCCCTTGACTTATTCCACATTTGTTGTGTTACAGCCTGAATTTTAAATGGATTAAATTTAGATTTTTTGGTCAATGACCTACACACAATATCCCATAATGTCAAAGTGGAATTGTATTTTTCCAAATGTTTCCAAATTAATTAAAAATGAAAAGCTGAAATGTTTTGAGTGAATAATTATTCCACCCCTTTATTATGGCAAGCCTAAATAAGTTCAGGAGTAAACATTTGCTTAACAAGTCACATAATAAATTGCATGGGCTCTGTGTGCAAAAAAATTGTATTTAACATGATTTTTAAATGACTACCTCATCTCTGTACCCGATACAATAACTTGTCCCTCAGTCGACTAGTGAATTTCAAACACAGATTTAACCACAAAGACCAGGGAGGTTTTCCAATACTTCACAAAGGACACATATTGGTAGATTTTTTTTAAAGAAAAGAAAAAAATACATTAAATATCCCTTTGAGCATGGTGAAGTTATTAATTACCCTTTGGATGGTGTATCAATACACCCAGTCACTACAAAGATACAGGCGTCCTTCCTAGCTCAGTTTCCGGAGAGGAAGGAAACAGCTCAGGGATTTCGTTGTGAGGCCAATATTAATTACAGAGTTTAATGGCTGTGATGGGAGAGAACTGAGGATGGATCAACATTGTAGTTACTCCACAATACTAACCTAATTGACATAGTGAAAAGAAGGAAGCCTGTACAGAATACACATTTTTCCAAAACATGCATTCTGTTTGTGTGGTATCTGGACAATTTATGACTTTGCTAATGGTTGCAAATAGTCTTAGAGGATGTTGACTCAGCTTAAGGGAGCATCTGGGGAGTAGTTCTATAGGGGCACCCTAAAGCAGAGGAAGTCTGTTAGGTGGAGTCCTGGGATTGGTCTGTAGGGGAAAACACCCATATTATGTTACATAGGGCATAGGATATAAATACCACAGTTAAAACAAAGGACGGGGAGAATAACATATTTAGAGTTTGGGTCAGGTTATTCTCCAGATGTCTGCAGATATCTGTAAATTGGCGCTGAGATCTTCAAATGTAATAAATAATTATAAATCGAGGACAGTGTCAGCGGATTTCCTTGTTCTCACAGCATAATTAGCATCGTTTTCTCGACACTACATAATGGCGACGAGGTATTGGTCGTGTTGCGTCTTTTCCCAGCGTTCCATTCATGGGCGCCGAGCTGACTCTCGCTCCAGAGTCCAGCAGATAAGGGTGAGTTTTCTCACTACTTTGGGCACTGGTTAGTTCGTGTGCCTGTGTGTGTGTGCGTTGAATGAATGCACCGTTAAGAACTTGCGTGTGTGCTTTGCTGTTATTTGCTGTGGGATAAGAGTCCCTTCTAAATTTCTAAATTTGTTTGCGCTGGTAAACAACGCAAACAGGGGGGAGTGTCTATAGGGATATTTTTGCTTGAATAAAATTCAAAAAGAATACAATGAAGGAAAGGCCAGGAACTAAGGAAAAATGTATACAAATTAGAACATCGCGGATCTATGTTAAGCCCTCCAACGAGGCGATCATTAGGACGGGCCGAAAATCCTAAAAGCGCATTAGGTGGGTTTAGGTCAGTCCCGGGGACTGGGGTTGTGGTATATACATTCGGTTGCAAGTTACCGCTCGACTTATAGTTGACGAAGTATATGTTTGACGTAACCGCTCATTGAATTTCCGCGAACTCAAGGTAGCAGAAATTTAGGAACAAAGGAAAAAATGGCGCGATGGTAGTAGCATGCTTAGAGGTCCGTAGGAACGGAAATAAGCCTCTTAAACTGTATGTGTGTGTGTGTGGAAGAGAGTAGGATTTGTGTTCTATGTTTTGTGTTGGTTTGTGAGTTGTGTTAAGTGTTACTGTTTGTCTATGGGGGGAAAGAACGGAGCGACAGCTGGTCTGTCTACTTTCTGTTGTTTTATTTATTTTATTTATTTTTAGTCATTTAGCAGACGCTCTTATCCAGAGCGACTTACAGGAGCAATTAGGGTTAAGTGCCTTGCTCAAGGGCACATCGACAGATTTTTCACCTAGTCGGCTCGGGGATTAGAACCAGCGACCTTTCGGTTACTGGCACAACGCTCTTACCCACTAAGCTACCTGCCGCCCCTAGCTGTTGTCTAGCTGGGAGAGAGCTGCTTGAGAGCTCCCTCCACTATGAAATCGCACTGGTGAATGAACTACGCATGCGTGGGATTTTATGAGCTTAGAGTTACGTAGAGCAAATGTGCCACTCCCCTGCCTGCACTGAGCTGCTGGGAGACGCAGACTCAGAGCAGACAGAGAGGGAGGGGGAGATTTAGATACGAATGATGGAGTGTTCTGTTTGTTAAATCGGCTGTTGCTTAACGATGAAACTATTTGATTGAGATCTATTGAATTGATAAATGAGAGATATGTTGACGGATAAAAAAAAAAAAAGTAATAATAATAATAATAATAATGATTGAGCTATTTATACTATTCCTGAGTTAAGTTGTTTGCTTATTTCTTAGAGCGAATGTGAACAGAGGGGTATTGAATGGTTGAAATAACCCAGTGAGTGCATAAAATACTAAATTCTTGTCTGTTCTTTGTTCTTCTGTGATATGAGAGACGATAAGAAGGAGGAGACAGAGAGAGAGAGAGGAGGTGCTGACGAGTGCATCATGCGACAGAGTGTGCTGCAACGGATCAAGTCAAATCAAGGCTAGAACTGTTCTATTCACAAAACTTACCTTCCCATAGAGGATATTTTGGGTGCCTAGCATATTTGATGTTATGACAATTTGACAAGGACTTGGCAACAGACTGATCAATTGATGTAAATAAGAATTGCATTTTGGAGTTTTTGTGCATGAGTGGGTTTGATTAGAGTTGAGTGGGGAAATCGAGCACTGACATTATTCTGTAAAATTAAGGTAATTGGGTGCTTATTAAGCAATGGGTTTGTGAGTACTGTAGTGTTGCTGGATTATAGGTCTTTCTTTTTTGGATTGCTCGGAAGTTGACTACTTTCATTTACTTTTCCTGATCGGATGTGGTAAGATTGCCACTAATCAATAATTCGGTAAAATAAAATAAAATAAAATGAATAAATAAGTAAATTGATGAATTAATTGATGAATTAATTGATGAATTAATTAATAAAAAATTAAAAAATTAAAAGAGGGAATCATAAGCTACATACTCTAAAATAATAAAATAATTCACAATAAAGGAATATAAAAGAGTTGTTACAAGGGGGAAAAAGGACATAAAAACTATGAAAGTAATTACTCCTGTTGATGTAGTAGAAAATAGTAATCCTTTAGTTAATGGTATTGCAAGGTTATCTGGAAAAGGGAATAAACGTTGGGGTGACATTGAACAACCATGGCCAGTGGAAGGGACTCTTAACCCTGACGTCATCAACATAATGAAAGTGCTTGAATAATAGAGAGAGGAGAAGCAGAAACGACCATAAAGATGAATCCAAACTCCAAAAGTAGGAAGAAAACGAGATGTCTGGAAACTAAGGGTGGAGTGAGGTTCAGGAGGATGGAACTTGAAGATGATGATGATGATGATGATGATCAGAGTGATTGAAGGGAGATCATGGGTGGATATGACTCTGTGATCAGAAGGAAGTTGGCAAGAGAGGAAAGAAGGGGTGATGGAAGTTGAAGGAAGAAGAAGGATACTAGAGATTCGATCTCTGATGAAAGTGAAGATGGAGAAAGCGATGAAGATTTGGAGATTAAGGGTGCTTTATGTTAAGGAGGATTTTATCCTACAATGATTAGCACAGAAGAAATAGAAAGAGATATAGACCGATGCGTATCATGCCTGGATAAGGGGAATAATTTAGAAGAAGTAAGAGAACTGGAAGAACAACTCAAGAAGCCGAAGATACAGAAGAGAATAAAAAACTGCTGAGAAAAGGATCCCAAGAATTGGAGAAGAATAATACATTGAGGCCAAGACAAGGGAGCACAAGTAAGAAGATTATATTTAGAGGACAGAACCTATAATATAAGCCTTTGACGAATACCGATATGTCAGATATACTTGAGAAGCTGCCTACTCTTCAAGATGGAGCATATCCTTGGATTTCAAAAATGTGAAGAAATTATGGTGGGAACATAGTCTGCCATAGGAGAGATTAAGAGACTTTTGGCTAATCTCCTTGGGATTCCAGATATGGAAGACATTTTTCAGAGAGCGGGACTTAATAGATATGTGGGGACTGAAGTGAATGACCCTGAATTGTTGGCTGCAAGTAGAAATCGGCTGTGGAGAGCACTGAAAGATACGTTTCCAACAAATGTGCATTCTGACAACATTCTGATTGACCCACTAGGACAACAAGAAAATCAGAGAGCCTATGTGTCAAGAGTTCATCAAGTGTGGAGAAATATTGCTGGAAATGATCCAGATGTGAGTCAAATTGAGAAGTCAATTTTGAGAGCTAAACTGCAGATGGGACTGCCCTCACCAGTAAGGAGCAAACTGGCAGAGGTGGTTGGACTTGGAAGCATGACAAAAGGCGTCTATACAGATCATATAGCCCATCAAGTGGATCTGTACAGGAAAAAGGAACACAACCAGAAAGAACAGGACCAAGAAACTCTCAGAAAACTTAATGAAATACAACTGGGGGAGAATAAGAAGGAGAAAGAAGATCTTTGGTTATGAAGAATCAGTGTGCACCAAATCAACAATCACTGCCACAGCTTCAACTGAACCAGATCAAATGCAATTGTACCAGCCACCAATAGCGGTACCAGTTGTTTCATATCCATAGCCAGTTTCTGGACAGGCACAGAATTGGAGAGGAAGAGGACGAGAAGGCTTAGGAAGAGGAGGAAGATTTAAGTCATACTTCCAGCAATCTTCAGAAGTGTGTTATGATTGTGGACAGGTTTGGTGACTTTGCCTGTGAGTGTAATGGGCCAGAAGGAAACACAATAGGGAATTTCAGAGGAAGATACAGGAGCAAGTGAAGATCATCTGGAGGACAGGTGAACCCTTATAGGGGCAAGGAGCAAGGATTCTAGGGGTGCCTAGAAGATCCGAAAGGGAGGTGTCAGCTGGTAGCACCAGTTAGGGGAAAAAGATCCAACAATTGAGGTGGAAATAAACAACGGACCATTGGAAGTGATGGTGGAAAGAGGAACTGCTTTTATCTGTGTTCAGCCTGAAGAGGTTACACATCTCACTATGTCAAATCAACTAATTAGAATAGGGATTTGAGGGAGTAAAACAGTTGATTACTCTTAAGGAACCAATTGAGCTCTGCTATGAAAATGAGAAAATTACAATACCCATACTGGTATCAGAACATACACCTATTGCGTTGTTGGGAAGAGATGCATTGTGGAAGTTGAACTGTACCAATAAGATGTACACCAGACGGCTGTCTGGTAGAAGTGCCAAAGGAAAAGGTTTACCAATTGTTGATGATGACAGAGAGGGATTAGTCTATAGTATTCTGGATTGGAAATCTCAGTGAAGATTTTTTGAAGCAGGCTAAGATATGGAAGAAATGTAAGGGGGAAAATATGCCAGATGCGAGGCTTCTGGAATATCCATTTCAATTCAGCTCCAGTATTTCAAGAATGCTGCCGAATTGAACTCAGAGGAATGGTTGAGTCATCAACTAAAGAAAGTTCAACTCAGCTCATGGATAAAGAATTGGAGATTGAGAAGAGTGTGCCACATGTGACCTTGTTGGTTTCTGAAGGCTATGAGCAGAAGCAAATAGGAGAAATGATGACAGAAGCAGAGAAAGCTGTTTTTGTAATGATGGAAGAGAATTGGGGGATTTGGAGGAGTGAAGATCAGCGATTTCTGAAAATGATGAGAACCCACAACCCTGGCGTCGCTCTACCAACTGTTTCTCAACGTTCTCTGAACTATTTGAGAACATTCCCAATGTCGAATCAGTTGGAGAACATTCCTAGAACACTACCGAAATTTGAAATGAAATGTAACCATGTTTGAACTTGTTGTCATCTCACCTGGAGGAGAGAGGTTGATCTTGTAGTTGAGTAGTTTGGGGGAATAGCAGTAGGAGGAAGGGTAGATGACAGCCCCAGGGGAGGAGTAGAGAGAGGCTGAGCTGTAGTCCTGTCCTGACCCCCAGGGGTTGCTGTAGAAGCCCAAGGAGTGACCGTAGGCCTGGGCAGAGTGTGGGTACCCATCCCCTGGTGCAGAGATGAGGGTGAGAAAACTACTGCTACATCCGTCATCACTGGGACTCAGCCTCTCCTGGAGCCTGGGACTGTCCTGACAGTCGTGCCCAGGGGAGTGGTGCCCGGTCCTGGGGATGGTCAGAGAGGAGAAGGAGGAGGAGGTGTGGGGGTGTAGAGGGGACTTGGTGGTGGTGAAGGAGCAGGAGGAGGAGTTGAGAGGCTGGCCCCCAGAAGCCCCCTGCTCCAACCACTGGACACTACTGTTGACGTGGGAGGATGACGAGTGCACCTGGTGAACTGGAACACAACACAAAAAGGGAGGAACTGTTAGTCTCTGAGTAGCTGGTGTAAGGCTAATTTACAGTGAGGGGAAAAAAGTATTTGATCCCCTGCTGATTTTGTACGTTTGCCCACTGACAAAGAAATGATCAGTCTATAATTTTAATGGTAGGTTTATTTGAACAGTGAGATACAGAATAACAACAAAAAATCCAGAAAAGACGCATGTCAAAAAATTTTATAAATTGATTTGCATTTTAATGAGGGAAATAAGTATTTGACCCCTTCTCAATCAGAAAGATTTCTGGTTCCAGGTGTCTTTTTATACAGGGTATAGCTGAGATTAGGAGCACACTCTTAAAGGAGTGCTCCTAATCTCAGTTTGTTACCTGTATAAAAGACACCTGTCCACAGAAGCAATCAATCAATCAGATTCCAAACTCTCCACCATGGCCAAGACCAAAGAGCTCTCCAAGGATGTCAGGGACAAGATTGTAGACCTACACAAGGCTGGAATGGGCTATAAGACCATTGCCAAGCAGCTTGGTGAGAAGGTGACAACAGTTGGTGCGATTATTCGCAAATGGAAGAAACACAAAATAACTGTCAATCTCCCTCGGCCTGGGGCTCCATGCAAGATCTCACCTCGTGGAGTTGCAATGATCACGAGAACGGTGAGGAATCAGCCCAGAACTACACGGGAGGATCTTGTCAATGATCTCAAGGCAGCTGGGACCATAGTCACCAAGAAAACAATTGGTAACACACTACGCCGTGAAGGACTGAAATCCTGCAGCGCCCGCAAGGTCCCCCTGCTCAAGAAAGCACATATACAGGCCCGTCTGAAGTTTGCCAATGAACATCTGAATGATTCAGAGGAGAACTGGGTGAAAGTGTTGTGGTCAGATGAGACCAAAATCGAGCTCTTTGGCATCAACTCAACTCGCTGTGTTTGGAGGAGGAGGAATGCTGCCTATGACCCCAAGAACACCATCCCCACCGTCAAACATGGAGGTGGAAACATTATGCTTTGGGGGTGTTTTTCTGCTAAGGGGACAGGACAACTTCAACGCATCAAAGGGACGATGGACGGGGCTATGTACCATCAAATCTCGGGTGAGAACCTCCTTCCCTCAGCCAGGGCATTGAAAATGGGTCGTGGATGTGTATTCCAGCA
Source organism: Coregonus clupeaformis (assembly GCF_020615455.1). NCBI lineage: Eukaryota > Metazoa > Chordata > Actinopteri > Salmoniformes > Salmonidae > Coregonus > Coregonus clupeaformis. The sequence continues at coordinate 8,217 of NW_025537844.1, read as the reverse complement.
TGACAATGACCCAAAACACATGGCCAAGGCAACAAAGGAGTGGCTCAAGAAGAAGCACATTAAGGTCCTGGAGTGGCCTAGCCAGTCTCCAGACCTTAATCCCATAGAAAATCTGTGGAGGGAGCTGAAGGTTCGAGTTGCCAAACGTCAGCCTCGAAACCTTAATGACTTGGAGAAGATCTGCAAAGAGGAGTGGAACATAATCCCTCCTGAGATGTGTGCAAACCTGGTGGCCAATTACTAGAAACGTCTGACCTCTGTGATTGCCAACAAAGGTTTTGCCACCAAGTACTAAGTCATATTTTGCAGAGGGGTCAAATACTTATTTCCCTCATTAAAATGCAAATCAATTTGTAACATTTTTGACATGCGTATTTCTGGATTTTGTTGTTGTTATTCTGTCTCTCACTGTTCAAATAAACCTACCATTAAAATTATAGACTAATCATTTCTTTGTCAGTGGGCAAACGTACAAAATCAGCAGGGGATCAAATACTTTTTTCCCTCACTGTAGGAATAGTTTCATCATTTCAGAGACAAGGCGAATTCAGTGCAAGTTCAATGATCCAGGGGTAGTTGAGACAAAATGTATTTTCCAGACGTTGAAATCAGGTGCATTTCAGGTGCTGAATGAAATGTGAAAAGACGGCTTTTCTGTACTGACATCGAAAATACATATTTTCCCGGACATAGAAAAACATTCTCAAAGAAGTAAGCATTATATCACAATAAAAAATGTTTTCAAGCCTCTTCATTTATCAAAGATGAGCCAAACCAAAGATTGCAACAGATTATGTATTAGCCCATTGCTCACATCTCTCACATGCACTTATGTTAGTTTTTTCAAAATATTTAAAACAGTTTTATTAAGGCAAGTCGTCCAGGTCCTGAGGCAGCAAAGCATCCCCAAACCATCACACCACCACCGCCATGCTTGACCTTTGGTATGATGTTCTTACTGTGGAATGCAGTGTTTGGTTTTCGCCAGGCACAATGGGACCCATGTTTTTCACACAGGCCAATTGGGTGTTGCATAACTTTGTTAATTAAATAAAATAAGTATCCATTATTTTTTGTTATTTGTAAACGCAGGTTCCCTTGATCTAATATTAGGTTTTTGTTGAAGATCTGATAACGTTCAGTATCAAAAATATGCAAAACATTTAGAAAATCCGAAAGGGGGCAAATACTTTTTCACGGCACTGGATAAGAGCATCTGCTGAATGACCAAAATGTGATGTAAAAACAAATACTTGCAAACGCATGCTGGGTATTATTCTAAGGACCTCCGCCCCCAAACGCATGCTGGGTATTATTCTAAGGACCTCCGCCCCCCAAACGCATGCTGGGTATTATTCTAAGGACCTCCGCCCCCAAACAAGTACAAATTTGGTCGGTGCAGACCAGATCCAAATCTAAAGGAATCATAGATGTCTAGGCTATGTTTCACATCATAGATGTCTAGGCTATGTTTCACAAGTTTCAACATCACAGTACGGAACAGTTTAGTACACTACAGGACTGGACAGTACAGTTTAGTTCAGTAGAGTTTAGTTCAGTAGAGTACAGTAGAGTTTAGTTCAGTAGAGTTTAGTTCAGTAGAGTACAGTAGAGTTTAGTTCAGTAGAGTTTAGTTCAGTAGAGTTTAGTTCAGTAGAGTACAGTAGAGCACTGTAGCTCTGGATATGTCTAGGCTGTTTCACATCATAGATGTCTAGGCTGTTTCACATCATAGATGTCTAGGCTGTTTCACATCATAGATGTCTAGGCTGTTTCACATCATAGATGTCTAGGCTGTTTCACATCATAGATGTCTAGGCTGTTTCACATCATAGATGTCTAGGCTGTTTCACATCATAGATGTCTAGGCTGTTTCACATCATAGATGTCTAGGCTGTTTCACATCATAGATGTCTAGGCTGTTTCACATCATAGATGTCTAGGCTGTTTCACATCATAGATGTCTAGGCTGTTTCACATCATAGATGTCTAGGCTGTTTCCACATCATAGATGTCTAGGCTGTTTCACATCATAGATGTCTAGGCTGTTTCACATCATAGATGTCTAGGCTGTTTCACATCATAGATGTCTAGGCTGTTTCACATCATAGATGTCTAGGCTGTTTCACATCATAGATGTCTAGGCTGTTTCACATCATAGATGTCTAGGCTGTTTCACATCATAGATGTCTAGGCTATGTTTCACATCATAGATGTCTAGGCTGTTTCACATCATAGATGTCTAGGCTGTTTCACATCATAGATGTCTAGGCTGTTTCACATCATAGATGTCTAGGCTGTTTCACATCATAGATGTCTAGGCTGTTTCACATCATAGATGTCTAGGCTGTTTCACATCATAGATGTCTAGGCTGTTTCACATCATAGATGTCTAGGCTGTTTCACATCATAGATGTCTAGGCTGTTTCACATCATAGATGTCTAGGCTGTTTCACATCATAGATGTCTAGGCTGTTTCACATCATAGATGTCTAGGCTGTTTCACATCATAGATGTCTAGGCTGTTTCCACATCATAGATGTCTAGGCTGTTTCACATCATAGATGTCTAGGCTGTTTCACATCATAGATGTCTCAGGCTGTTTCACATCATAGATGTCTAGGCTGTTTCACATCATAGATGTCTAGGCTGTTTCACATCATAGATGTCTAGGCTGTTTCACATCATAGATGTCTAGGCTGTTTCACATCATAGATGTCCTAGGCTGTTTCACATCATAGATGTCTAGGCTGTTTCACATCATAGATGTCTAGGCTGTTTCACATCATAGATGTCTAGGCTGTTTCACATCATAGATGTCTAGGCTGTTTCACATCATAGATGTCTAGGCTGTTTCACATCATAGATGTCTAGGCTGTTTCCACATCATAGATGTCCAGGCTGTTTCACATCATAGATGTCTAGGCTGTTTCACATCATAGATGTCTAGGCTGTTTCACATCATAGATGTCTAGGCTGTTTCACATCATAGATGTCTAGGCTGTTTCACATCATAGATGTCTAGGCTGTTTCACATCATAGATGTCTAGGCTGTTTCACATCATAGATGTCTAGGCTGTTTCACATCATAGATGTCTAGGCTGTTTCACATCATAGATGTCTAGGCTGTTTCACATCATAGATGTCTAGGCTGTTTCACATCATGAGATGTCTAGGCTGTTTCACATCATAGATGTCTAGGCTGTTTCACATCATAGATGTCTAGGCTGTTTCACATCATAGATGTCTAGGCTGTGTTTCACATCATAGATGTCTAGCTGTTTCACATCATAGATGTCTGAGGCTATTTCACATCATAGATGTCCAGGCTGCTTCACATCATAGATGTCTAGGCTGTTTCACATCATAGATGTCTAGGCTAACTGTTTCACATCATAGATGTCTAGGCTGTTTCACATCATAGATGTCTAGGCTGCTGTTCACATCATAGATGTCTAGGCTGTTTCACATCATAGATGTCTAGGCTGTTTCACATCATAGATGCTCTAGGCTGTTTTCACATCATAGATGTCTAGGCTGTTTCACATCATAGATGTCTAGGCTGTTTCACATCATAGATGTCTAGGCTGTTTCACATCATAGATGTCTAGGCTGTTTCACATCATAGATGTCTAGGCTGTTTCACATCATAGATGTCTAGGCTGTTTCACATCATAGATGTCCAGGCTGTTTTACATCATAGATGTCTAGGCTGTTTCACATCATAGATGTCTAGGCTGTTTCACATCATAGATGTCTAGGCCAAGTTTCACATCATAGATGTCTAGGCTGTTTCACATCATAGATGTCTAGGCTGTTTCACATCATAGATGTCTAGGCTGTTTCACATCATAGATGTCTAGGCTGTTTCACATCATAGATGTCTAGGCTGTTTCACATCATAGATGTCTAGGCTGTTTCACATCATAGATGTCTAGGCTGTTTCACATCATAGATGTCTAGGCTATGTTTCACATCATAGATGTCTAGGCTGTTTCCCACATCATAGATGTCTAGGCTGTTTCACATCATAGATGTCTAGGCTGTTTCACATCATAGATGTCTAGGCTGTTTCACATCATAGATGTCTAGGCTATTTCACATCATAGATGTCTAGGCTGTTTCACATCATAGATGTCTAGGCTGTTTCACATCATAGATGTCTCAGGCTGTTTCACATCATAGATGTCTAGGCTGTTTCACATCATAGATGTCTAGGCTGTTTCACATCATAGATGTCTGGGCTAAGTTTCACATCATAGATGTCTTAGGCTGTTTCACATCATAGATGTCTGGGCTGTTTCACATCATAGATGTCTAGGCTGTTTCACATCATAGATGTCTAGGCTGTTTCACATCATAGATGTCTAGGCTGTTTCACATCATAGATGTCTAGGCTGTTTCACATCATAGATGTCTAGGCTGTTTCACATCATAGATGTCTAGGCTATGTTTCACATCATAGATGTCTAGGCTGTTTCACATCATAGATGTCTAGGCTGTTTCACATCATAGATGTCTAGGCTGTTTCACATCATAGATGTCTAGGCTGTTTCACATCATAGATGTCTAGGCTGTTTCACATCATAGATGTCTAGGCTGTGTGATGTCACGAGAGGCTACACAGCTTTCAGCGGGATTGCTCAAGTAGTGCAAGGAGACCAGGTTCAATCAAAACAAGGATTTTATTAAAGGTCTTGGGAAATTAACGAAAGTATAACACAATTCTGTTCTCTGGTGGCTCTTTAAGGGTTAACAGTTCAGGGATGTCTCTTCCACATCCAAAATCATAACTCTCCCTCGCTCAAATAACTTTTCCCCAGTCTTACTGTATTCCACGTTGCAGCTAGGGCCAACCTAGCAAAACGTCCTCCAAATGTCCCACACACGTATTTCCACAGGTGCATATATCCAAAGGTGAGTATTTCCCCAAAGGTAAGTATCTCCAAATCCTTATATTCCTCATGGAAGTGGACGTGCAGCACTCTTTGTCCTCCAGAGAGCCCAGGTTGGAGACCGTGTCTCTTCCCTTCAACAAACCTTCAGCTCATCAGCTCCTGATTGGTTTCAGCTGCGTGGGAAGATTGGGCATAGAGGGTTGGAGTTCCCCGACCATACCAGCAGATGGAGCCATAGCTGTCTGGGTTTGCAGCCATCTCAGGGGGATGAACGTCCCTCCAGGACACAGCCTCTCGTGACATCACACATCCCCCTCCTCGGGACCGACGTCTCGTCGGGTAAAGGCGAGCGAAGAAGGCATCACGCCGGGAGAGGGCCGTCCCGCATTGCCGTGGTGCTTGCCAGACTGCTCTCTCTTCAACTCCTCCAACTCTAGGACCAGGGACTCAGCCTCCTGTTGTCTCTCCTTGAGTTTCTTACTGAACGCATCAGCCTTGGTTTTAGCAGAGTTTAGCTTCTGTTGAGCAGCTTTCAGTTCCTTCTCTCTCTCTGCCTCCGCATTCTTCATCTTGTTCTCCAACACCTTGTACTTCTCCTCTGCCTTCTGACCTCCTTACTACTGCGCAGGGTCTCCTCACACCTCCTCGATGGTCCTGTGCAGCCTCTCCAGCTCCTCCTGTTGCTTAGGAAGGAGCTCTGTTGGAGTTTACGCCTGGAGGATATCTAACTCTTCTGTCTTCATGTCTAACTGTTGCTTTAACAAACGATACCTCTCAGCGGTCCCCTTCCAGACCAGACAGTTCTTTGTCCAGATTCTGCAGCTCCGCCTCTGTGTCGGTCTGGGCACCTGCCATCCCTATCAGAGCCGGAGGCGGGAGTGAGTAATTCGAGGATTGCACCGGAGCCTTCCCAGGATGAGTCTTGCCTCTCCGTTTCAGGTACTGGGTTATCCTCTCCTGAGACTCTCTCCAGAGTGGGTAAAAGGCCGGGCAGTCTCGTCCAATTAGGACAGGGACGGGGAGGGAATCAACCACCCCGCCGTCGTGTGTACTTGGTTCCCGTGTGCTGGTCATTGTAAGTTAGTAATGGGTATTCTCTGGTGTCCCCATGGACACAGGAAACTGGGAGGACTTTCCCGGGGTCAGACACGTTGGGCCCACCAAATCCTTACGCACCAGGGTGGCCCGGCTACCAGAATCCAGTAAGGCCTCCACATCATGGTGATTCACAGTTACCGGGCAGGTGGGGGGTCGATCTGGGCCGCCATCTCGACTCCCAAGAGCGAGGCAAAACGGTGTGTGGGTGCTGAGCTGGAGGACTCCGCCAGTGGGCATAGGTTCATCGGCTGGTTTCCCACACTGCCAGGAGATATGTCCCATCTCCCCACACCGGTAACACTGTCGAGTTTCCCCCTCCTGGTGTACTCTTCTTGACCTGCCTGGTTTCTGGCTCCCTGGAGCCGGGATAAGTCCTGACGTGGCTGGGTTCGAGACCTTGGGGTCCTTTGGACGGGTTCTTCCCATTTGTGGTGGGGCCGCACTCCTGGGGTCTTTTTCGGAAGCATTCAGCATCTCCGCTGTGGGCCTGGTACTTTTCCACAGCTTCCACGGTCAGATCAGCCGTGGTCAAGGGCCTGTTGACTGATGAACCGTTTTGCCTCATAAGGCAGGGGGCGCGTAGGTAACGATCCACCACAACGGCCTCCACCACCGCCGCTGCTGTATTCCTCTGCGGATCCAGCCATTTCCTTGCGATTCGGACAAGTTCAGCACTCTGCGCCCGAGGAGGTTGGTCTGTTTGGAAGGTCCAGCTGTGAAAGCTGGGCCATACCAAACTTTGTGAGTCCATATCTGCCGAGGATCTCAGACTTCAGGGCATCATAGTCAGTAACCTGGTCAGGGCCCAGGTCCCGGACAGCATTCAGCGATTCCCCGGTTAGAAGGGGGGCTACCAGACCAACCCACTGTTGCTTGGGCCAGGCTTCCCTAGTGGCCGTGGCCTCAAATCGCATGCAGGCGTATGCCTCAACTGTCATCGGTAAGCTCCCATCTTAGATATAAAGTCACTTGCCTTTATTGGGCGGGTATTTTGGACAACCCTCTGTCTCTGCAACTGCAATTTCCTCTGCCTTCAGAAGGTTGGCTTTCTTTTGCTCCTCCAAGAGAGCCACGTTTGCTTGCATCTGGGCGGTGCTGGCCAGCAACAAGGGCTTTCAATATGTCCTCCATTTCAGTCGGCGGGGAGCCTACGGCCAACTTGGAAAACTGGGTGATCAAACCTTCGGTATCCTCCTCTGACATGCACTATTAACGCTTGAGCGTGCCCGTATTCTCCACCATCTGTGATGTCACGAAGAGGCTACACAGCTTTCAGCGGGATTGCTCAAGTAGTGCAAGGAGACCAGGTTCAATCAAAACAAGGATTTTATTAAAGGTCTTGGGAAATTAACGAAAGTATAACACAATTCTGTTCTCTGGTGGCTCTTTAGGGTTAACAGTTCAGGGATGTCTCTTCAACATCCAAAATCATAACTCTCCCGCCAAATAACTTTTCCCCAGTCTTACTGTATTCCACGTTGCAGCTAGTGCCAACCCAGCAAAACGCCCTTCCAAATGTGTCCCACACGTATTTCCACAGGTGGCATATATCCAAAGGTGAGTATTTCCAAAGGTGAGCATTCCAATCTTGAGATATTCTCATGGAAGTGGACGTGCAGCACTCTTTGTCCTCCAGAGAGCCCGGGTTGGAGAGACCGTGGTTCTTCCCTTCAACAAACCTTCTGGCCGTCAGCTCCTGATTGCTTTCAGCTGCGCGGGAAATAAAGATTGGGCATAGAGGGTTGGAGTTCCCGACTATACCAGCAGATGGAGCTAAGCTGGCCTGGGGTTTGCAGCCATCTCAGGGGGATGTAACGTCCCCTCCAGGACACAGCCTCTCGTGACATCACAGCTGTTTCACATCATAGATGTCTAGGCTGTTTCACATCATAGATGTCTAGGCTGTTTCACATCATAGATGAACTAGGCTGTTTCCACATCATAGATGTCTAGGCTGTTTCCACATCATAGATGCTCTAGGGCTGTTTCACATCATAGATAGTTCAGGCTGTTTCACATCATAGATGTCTAGGAGCTTCAGTTTCCACATCATAGATGTCTAGGCTGTTCACATCAGAGCCCAGGCTGTTCTGCCATCACAGATGCTCTAGGCTGCTTCACATCATAGATGTCTAGGGCTGCTTCACATCATAGATGTCTAGGCTGTTTCACATCATGTGTCTAGGGCTGTTTCACATCATAGATGTCTAGGCTTGTTTCA
>NW_025537843.1:0-26626 GCF_020615455.1 Coregonus clupeaformis | reverse complement strand
GACCTCTACAGGAGTGTTCGACCTGTCCCCTGCCCTCTACAGGAGATCTGACCCCTACCCTCTACAGGAGTGTCTGACCCCTACCCTCTACAGGAGTGTCTGACCCCTGTCCCCTCCCTCTACAGGAGTGTCTGACCCTGTCCCCACAGGAGTGTCTGACCCCTACCCTCTACAGGAGTGTCTGTCCCCTGACCCTACCTCACAGGAGTGTCTGACCCTGACCCTACCCTCTACAGGAGTGTCTGGACCCTGTCCCCTCAGGAGTGTCTGACCCCTACCCTCTACAGTAGGTCTGACCCTGCCCTACCAGGAGTGTGACCCCTACCCTCTACAGGAGGTGCTGACCCTGTCCCCTACCCTCTCAGGAGTGTCTGACCTACCCTACAGGAGTGTCTGACTGTCCCCTACCCCTCTACAGGAGTGTCTGTCTCCTACCCATCCAGGAGTTCGACCCCTGACCCCTACCCCTCTACAGGAGTGTCTGACCCTGCCCCCTACCGAGTGTCTGACCCCTGTCCCCACCCTCTACAGTGTCTGACCCTGACCCTACCCTCTAGGAGTGTCTGACCCCTGTCCCTACCTCCCTCTACAGGGAGTGTCTGACCCTGACCCCTACCACAGGAGTGTCGGACCCAGTCCCTACCCTCTACAGGAGTGTCGACCCCTGTCCCCTACCTCTCTAGGAGTGTCTAACCCCTGCCCTCTACAGGAGTGTCTGACCCCTGTCCCCCTACCCTCTACAGGAGTGTCTGTCCCCTGCCCTCTACAGGAGTGTCTGACCCCTGCCCTCTGAGAGTGTCTGACCCCTGCCCTCTACCAGGAGTGTCTGACCCCTGCCCTCTACAGGAGGTCTGACCCCTGCCCTCTACAGGAGTGTCTGACCCCTGCCCTCTAGAGAGTGTCTGACCCCTGCCCTCTGGAGTGTCTGACCCCTGCCCTCTACAGGAGTGTCTGTCCCCTACCCTCTACAGGAGTGTCTGACCCCTGTCCCCTACCCACTCACAGGAGTGTCTGACCCTGTCCCCCTACCCCCTACATGGAGTGTCTGACCCTGTCCCTGCCTCTACAGGAGTGTCTGACCCTGTCCCCCACTCTACAGGAGGTTCTGACCCCTACCCTCTACAGGAGTGTCTGGAACCCCTATCCCCCTACCCTCTACAGGAAAGTGTCTGACTCCACCCTCTACAGGAGTGTCTGTCCCCTGTCCCCTACCCTCTACAGGAGTGTCTGACCCTGTCCCCTCTACAGGAGTGTCTGACCCCTGTCCCCTACCCCTACAGGAGTGTCTGTCCCCTACCTCTACAGGAGTTCTGACCCCTGTCCCCTCCCTCTACAGGAGAATGTCTGACCCCTGACCCCTACCCACTACAGGAGTGTCTGACCCCTGACCCTGCCCTCTACAGGAGTTCTGACCCTGTCCCCTACCCTCTACATGAGTGTCTGTCCTCCATGTGTCTGACCCCTGCTCTACATGATGTACTGACCCTTCTGCCCATCTACATGAGTGTCTGACCCCTGCCCTACCCTCTACCCTCTACAGGAGTTCTGACCCCTGTCCCTCAGTTCTGACCCTACCTCTACATGAGTGTCTGACCCCACCCTCTACCCCCATGAGTGTCTGACCCTGTCCCTACCCTCTACGGGAGTGTCTGACCCTGACCCCTACCACTCTACAGGAGTGTCTGACCCCGCCCTCCACATGAGTGTACTGACCCCTGACCCCTGCCTCTACAGGAGTTCGGACCCCTGTCCCCTACCCTCTACAGGAGTGTCTGACCCCCTGTCCCCTACCCACTACAGGAGTGTCTGACCCCTGACCCTGCCCCTCTACAGGAGTTCCGAGCCCTGTTCCTACCCTCCTACATAGTGTCGAACCCCTACCCTCTACATGAGTGTCTGACCCCTGCCCTCTACACTTAGTGTCTGACCCTGTCCCCCACCCTCTACAGGAGTGTCCTTCTGTCCCTACCCTCTGAGTGTCTGACCCCTACCCTCTACAGGAGTGTCGACCCCTGCCCTCTACAGGAGTGTCTGACCCCTGTCCCCTACCCACTACAGGAAGTGTCTGTCCCCTGTCCCCTACCCTCTACATGAGTGTCTGACCCTACCCTCTACATGAGTGTCTGACCTACCCTCTACAGAGTGTGTCCTGACCCCGCCTCCTGCATTCTGTCCCCCACCCACTACAGGAGTGTTCTGACTCCCCTGTCCCCCCCTCTACATGAGTGTCGGCCCCTACCCTCTACAGGAGTGTCTGACCCCTACCCTCTACAGGAGTGTCTGACCCTGCCCTCTACAGGAGTGTCTGACCCCTGCCCTCTGCAGGAGTGTCTGACCCTGCCCTCTACAGGAGTGTCTGTCCCCTACCCTACAGGAGTAGTCCTGACCCTAACCCCTCTACAGGAGTGTCTGACCCCTACCCTCTACAGGAGTGTCGACCCTACCCTCACAGGGAGTGTCGACCCCCTACCCTCTACAGGAGTGTCGACCCTCACCTCTACAGGGAGTGTCGACCCCTGCCCTCTACAGGAGTGTCTACCCCACCACTCTACATGAGTGTCTGACCCCTACCCTCTACAGGAGTGTCTAACCCTACCCTCTGCAGGAGTGTTTGACCCTGCCCTCTCAGGAGTGTCTGACCCTGTCCACCCACTACAGGAGTGTCTGTCCCCTGTCCCCTACCCTCTACATGAGTGTCTGACCCCTACCCTCTACAGGAGTGTCTGACCCCTACCTCTACAGGAGTGTGTACACCCTCTACAGGAGTGTCTGACCCCTGCCCTCTACAGTAGTGTCTGACCCTGCCCTCTACAGGAGGTCTGACCCTGCCCTCTACAGTAGTGTCTGACCCTGCCTACAGGAGTGTCTGACCCCTGTCCCCCTACCCTCACAGAGTGTCTGACCCTACCCTCTACAGGAGTGTCTGACCCTGCCCTCTACAGGAGTGTCTGACCCTGCCCTCTAAGGAGTGTCTGACCCCTGCCCTCTACAGGAGTGTCTGACCCCTGCCCTCTACAGGAGTGTCTGACCCTGCCCTCTACCCTCTACAGGAGTGGTCGACTCACCCTCTACAGGAGTGTCTGACCCACCCTCTACAGGAGTGTCTGACCCCTACCCTCTACAGGAGTGTCCACCCTGCCTCTACAGGAGTGTCTGACCACTGCCCTCTACAGGAGTGTCTGAGCCCCTACCCTCTACATGAGTGTCTGACCCTGCCCTCTACAGGAGTGTCTGACCCCTACCCTCTACAGGAGTGTCTGACCCCTACCCTCTACAGGGAGTGTCTGACCCCTACCCTCTACAGGAGTGTCTGTCCCCTGCCCTCTACAGGAGTGTCTTGTCCCCTGCCTCCTACAGGAGTGTCTGACCCCTACCCTCTACAGGAGTGTCTGGCCCCTGTCCCCTGCCCTCTACAGGAGTGTCTGACCCCTGACCCCTACCCTCTACAGGAGTGTCTGTCCCCTACCCTCTACAGGAGTGTCTGACCCCTACCCTCTACAGGAGTGTCTGACCCCTGCCCTCTACAGGAGTGTCTGACCCCTGCCCTCTACAGGAGTGTCTGACCCCTGCCCTCTACCCTCTACAGGAGTGTCTGACCCCTACCCTCTACAGGAGTGTCTGACCCCTACCCTATACAGGAGTGTCTGACCCCTACCCCTCTACAGGAGTGTCTGTCCCCTGCCCTCTACAGGAGTGTCTGTCCCCTGCCCTCTGACAGGAGTGTCTGACCCCTGCCCTCTACAGGAGTGTCTGACCCTGCCTCTACAGGAGTGTCTGACCCTACCCTCTACATGAGTGTCTGACCCTACCCTCTACAGGAGTGTCTGTCCCCTACCCTCTACAGGAGTGTCACACTCCTCTACAGGAGTGTCTGACCCCTACCCTCTACAGGAGTGTCTGTCCCCTGCCCTCTACAGGAGTGTCTGGCCCCTGTCCCCTGCCCTCTACAGGAGTGTCTGACCCCTACCCTCTACAGGAGTGTCTGACCCCTACCCTCTACAGGAGTGTCTGACCCCCTACCCTCTACAGGAGTGTTTGGCCCTGACTCCTCTCTACAGGAGTGTCTGACCCACCCCCTCTACAGGAGTGTCTGACCCCTACCCTCACCCTCTACAGGAGTGTCTGACCCCTACCCTCTACAGGAGTGTCTGACCCTCTACAGTCCTCTACAGGAGTGTCTGACGCCCTGTCCTCTACCTCTACAGGAGTGTCTGACCCCCACCCTCTACAGGAGTGTCGACCCCTACCCTTCAGAGTGTCTGACCCTGCCCTCTACAGGAGTGTCTGACCCTGCCCTCTACAGGAGTGTCTGACCCCACCCTCTACATGAGTGTCTGTCCCCTACCCTCTACAGGAGTGTCTGACCCCACCCTCTACAGGAGTGTCTGACCCCTACCCTCTACAGGAGTGTCTGACCCCTACCCTCTACAGGAGTGTCTGACCCTGCCCTCTACGAGGAGTCGACCCTGACCTCTACAGGAGTTCTCACCCTCTACAGAGTGTCTGGCCCCGCCCTCTACAGAGTGTCTGACCCCTCCCTCTACATGAGTGTCTGACCCCTACCCTCTACAGGAGTGTCTGACCCTGTCCCCTACCCTCTACAGGAGTGTCTGACCCTGCCCTCTAAGGAGTGTCTGACCCCTGTCCTCTACAGGAGTGTCTGACCCCTACCCTCTACAGGAGTGTCTGACCCCCTGCCCTCTACAGGAGTGTCTGACCCCTGACCCCTACCCTCTACATGAGTGTCTGACCCCTGTCCCTACCTCTACAGGAGTGTCTGACCCCTACCCTACAGGAGTGTCCGCCCTGTCCCTACCCTATACAGGAGGTCTGACCCCTGTCCCCTACCCTCTACAGGAGTGTCTGACCCCCTGCCCTCTACAGGAGTGTCTGACCCTGTCCCCTACCCTCTACAGGAGTGTCTGACCCCTGTCCCCTACCCTCTACAGGAGTGTCTGACCCTGTCCCTACCCTCTACAGGAGTGTCTGACCCCTGACCCCTACCCCTACAGAGTGTCTGACCCCTGTCCCCTACCCTCTACACAGGAGTGTCTGACCCCTGCCCTCTACAGGAGTTCTGACCCTGTCCCCTACCCTCTACAGGAGTGTCTGACCCCTGACCCCTACCCACTACAGGAGTGTCTGACCCTGACCCCTGCCCTCTACAGGAGTTCTGACCCCGTCCCCTACCCTCTACATGAGTGTCTGTCCCCTGCCCTCTACATGAGTGTCTGACCCTGCCCTCTACATGAGTGTCTGACCCCGCCCTTACATGAGTGTCTGACCCCTCCCCTACCCTCCACCCTCTACATGAGTGTCTGACCCTGACCCCTACCCTCTACATGAGTGTCTGACCCTGTCCCCTACCCTCTACAGGAGTGTCTGTCCCCTACCCTCTACAGGAGTCTGACCCCTGCCCTCACATGAGTGTCTGACCCCTGCCCTCACCCTCCACCCTCTACATGAGTGTCTGACCCCTGACCCCTGCCCTTACATGAGTGTCTGACCCCTGTCCCCTACCCTCTACAGGAGTGTCTGACCCCACCCTCTACAGGAGTGTCTGACCCCTGCCCTCATGATGTCTCCCGACCTGCCCTCTACAGGAGTTCTGACCCTGTCCCCTACCCTCTACAGGAGTGTCTGTCCCCTACCCTCTACAGGAGTGTCTGACCCCTGCCCTCTACAGGAGTGTCTGACCCCTGCCCTCTACATGAGTGTCTGACCCCTGACCCCTGCCCTCTACAGGAGTGTCTGACCCCTACCCTCTACAGGAGTGTCTGACCCCTGTCCCCTACCCTCTACAGGAGTGTCTGACCCTGCCCTCTACAGGAGTGTCTGACCCCTGCCCTCTACATGAGTGTCTGACCCCCTGACCCCTACCCTCTACAGGAGTGTCTGACCCCTACCCTCTACAGGAGTGTCTGACCCCTGCCCTCTACATGAGTGTCTGACCCTGACCCCTGCCCTCTACAGGAGTTCTGACCCCTGTCCCCACCCTCTACAGGAGTGTCTGACCCCTGTCCCCTACCCACTACAGGAGTGTCTGTCCCCTGTCCCCTACCCCTCTACATGAGTGTCTGACCCCTACCCTCTACAGGAGTGTCTGACCCCTGCCCTCTACAGGAGTGTCTGACCCCTGCCCTCTACAGTAGTGTCTGACCCCTGTCCCCTACCCTCTACAGGAGTGTCTGACCCCTACCCTCTACAGGAGTGTCTGACCCCTGTCCCCTACCCTATACAGGAGTGTCTGACCCCTGTCCCCTACCCTCTACAGGAGTGTCTGACCCCTGTCCCCTACCCTCTACAGGAGTGTCTGACCCCTACCCTCTACAGGAGTGTCTGACCCCTGTCCCCTACCCTCTACAGGAGTGTCTGACCCCTGTCCCCTACCCTCTACAGGAGTGTCTGACCCCTGACCCCTACCCTCTACAGGAGTGTCTGACCCCTGTCCCCTACCCTCTACAGGAGTGTCTGACCCCTGTCCCCTACCCACTACAGGAGTGTCTGACCCCTGTCCCCTACCCTCTACAGGAGTGTCTGACCCCTGCCCTCTACAGGAGTTCTGACCCCTGTCCCCTACCCCTACAGGAGTGTCTGACCCCTGACCCCTACCCACTACAGGAGTGTCTGACCCCTGACCCGCCCTCTACAGGAGTTCTGACCCCTGTCCCCTACCCTCTACATGAGTGTCTGTCCCCTGCCCTCTACATGAGTGTCTGACCCCTGCCCTCTACATGAGTGTCTGACCCTGCCCTCTACATGAGTGTCTGACCCTGCCCTCCCTCCACCCTCTACATGAGTGTCTGACCCCTGACCCCTACCCTCTACATGAGTGTCTGACCCCTGCCCTCTACAGGAGTTCTGACCCCTGTCCCCTACCCTCTACATGAGTGTCTGTCCCCTGCCCTCTACATGAGTGTCTGACCCCTGCCCTCTACATGAGTGTCTGACCCCTGCCCTCTACATGAGTGTCTGACCCCTGCCCTCTACCCTCCACCCTCTACATGAGTGTCTGACCCCTGACCCCTACCCTCTACATGAGTGTCTGTCCCCTACCCTCTACAGGAGTGTCTGACCCCTACCCTCTACAGGAGTGTCTGACCCCTGCCCTCTACATGAGTGTCTGACCCCTGACCCCTGCCCTCTACAGGAGTTCTGACCCCTGTCCCCTACCCTCTACAGGAGTGTCTGTCCCCTACCCTCTACAGGAGTGTCTGACCCCTGCCCTCTACAGGAGTGTCTGACCCCTGCCCTCTACATGAGTGTCTGACCCCTGACCCCTGCCCTCTACAGGAGTGTCTGACCCCTACCCTCTACAGGAGTGTCTGACCCCTGTCCCCTACCCTCTACAGGAGTGTCTGACCCCTACCCTCTACAGGAGTGTCTGACCCCTGCCCTCTACATGAGTGTCTGACCCCTGACCCCTGCCCTCTACAGGAGTTCTGACCCCTGTCCCCTACCCTCTACAGGAGTGTCTGACCCCTGTCCCCTACCCACTACAGGAGTGTCTGTCCCCTGTCCCCTACCCTCTACATGAGTGTCTGACCCCTACCCTCTACAGGAGTGTCTGACCCCTGCCCCTCTACAGGAGTGTCTGTCCCCTACCCTCTACAGGAGTGTCTGACCCCTGCCCTCTACAGGAGTGTCTGTCCCCTACCCTCTACAGGAGTGTCTGACCCCTACCCTCTACAGGAGTGTCTGACCCCTGCCCTCTACAGGAGTGTCTGACCCCTGCCCTCTACAGGAGTGTCTGACCCCTACCCTCTACATGAGTGTCTGACCCCTGCCCTCTACAGGAGTGTCTGACCCCTGCCCTCTACAGGAGTGTCTGACCCCTGTCCCCTACCCTCTACAGGAGTGTCTGACCCCTGTCCCCTGCCCTCTACAGGAGTGTCTGACCCCTACCCTCTACAGGAGTGTCTGACCCCTGTCCCCTGCCCTCTACAGGAGTGTCTGACCCCTGTCCCCTGCCCTCTACAGGAGTGTCTGACCCCTACCCTCTACAGGAGTGTCTGACCCCTGCCCTCTACAGGAGTGTCTGACCCCTGCCCTCTACAGTGTGTCTGACCCCTGTCCCCTACCCTCTACAGGAGTGTCTGACCCCTACCCTCTACAGTAGTGTCTGACCCCTACCCTCTACAGGAGTGTCTGACCCCTACCCTCTACAGAGTGTCTGACCCCTACCCTCTACAGTAGTGTCTGACCCCTGTCCCCTACCCTCTACAGGAGTGTCTGACCCCTACCCTCTACAGTAGTGTCTGACCCCTACCCTCTCACAGTATTGTCTGACCCCTGTCCCCTACCCTCTACAGGAGTGTCTGACCCCTACCCTCTACAGGAGTGTCTGACCCCCTGCCCTCTACAGTAGTGTCTGACCCCTGTCCCCTACCCTCTACAGGAGTGTCTGACCCCTACCCTCTACAGGAGTGTCTACCCCTACCCTCTACAGTAGTGTCTGACCCCTACCCTCTACAGGAGTGTCTGACCCCTGCCCTCTACAGGAGTGTCTGACCCCTACCCTCTACAGGAGTGTCTGACCCCTGCCCTCTACAGGAGTGTCTGTCCCCTGCCCTCTACAGGAGTGTCTGGCCCCTACCCTCTACAGGAGTGTCTGGCCCCTGTCCCCTGCCCTCTACAGGAGTGTCTGACCCCTGCCCTCTACATGAGTGTCTGACCCCTGCCCTCTACATGAGTGTCTGGCCCCTGCCCTCTACATGAGTGTCTGACCCCTGTCCTCTACAGGAGTGTCTGTCCCCTGCCCTCTACAGGAGTGTCTGTCCCCTGCCCTCTACAGGAGTGTCTGTCCCCTGCCCTCTACAGGAGTGTCTGACCCCTACCCTCTACAGGAGTGTCTGGCCCCTGTCCCCTGCCCTCTACAGGAGTGTCTGACCCCTGCCCTCTACAGGAGTGTCTGTCCCCTGCCCTCTACAGGAGTGTCTGACCCCTACCCTCTACAGGAGTGTCTGTCCCCTGCCCTCTACAGGAGTGTCTGGCCCCTGCCCTCCAGGAGTGTCTGGCCCTGTCCCCTGCCCTCTACAGGAGTGTCTGACCCGACCCCTACCCTCTACAGGAGTGTCTGTCCCCTACCCTCTTACAGGAGTGTCTGACCCCTACCCTCTACAGGAGTGTCTGTCCCCTGCCCTCTACAGGAGTGTCTGTCCCCTGCCCTCTACAGGAGTGTCTGTCCCCTACCCTCTACAGGAGTGTCTGTCCCCTGCCCCCTGCCCTCTACAGGAGTGTCTGACCCCTGTCCCCTACAGGAGTGTCTGTCCCCTACCCTCTACAGGAGTGTCTGACCCCTGTCCCCTGCCCACTACAGGAGTGTCTGTCCCCTGCCCTCTACAGGAGTGTCTGTCCCCTACCCTCTACAGGAGTGTCTGACCCTGTCCCTGCCCACTACAGGAGTGTCTGTCCCCTGCCCTCTACAGGAGTGTCTGTCCCCTACCCTCTACAGGAGTGTCTGTCCCCTGCCCTCTACAGGAGTGTCTGACCCCTGTCCCCTACCCTCTACAGGAGTGTCTGTCCCCTGCCCTCTACAGGAGTGTCTGACCCCTGTCCCCTGCCCACTACAGGAGTGTCTGACCCCTACCCTCTACAGGAGTGTCTGACCCCTGTCCCCTACCCTCTACAGGAGTGTCTGTCCCCTACCCTCTACAGGAGTGTCTGTCCCCTGCCCTCTACAGGAGTGTCTGGCCCTGTCCCCTACCCTCTACATGAGTGTCTGACCCTGCCCTCTACAGGAGTGTCTGGCCCCTACCCTATACAGGAGTGTCTGTCCCCTGCCCTCTACAGGAGTGTCTGTCCCCTGCCCTCTACAGGAGTGTCTGGCCCCTGTCCCCTACCCTCTACATGAGTGTCTGACCCCTGCCCTCTACAGGAGTGTCTGTCCCCTACCCTCTACAGGAGTGTCTGTCCCCTGCCCTCTACAGGAGTGTCTGGCCCCTGTCCCCTACCCTCTACATGAGTGTCTGACCCCTGCCCTCTACAGGAGTGTCTGGCCCCTGTCCCCTACCCTCTACAGGAGTGTCTGTCCCCTGCCCTCTACAGGAGTGTCTGACCCCTGACCTCTACATGAGTGTCTGTCCCCTACCCTCTACAGGAGTGTCTGACCCCTGACCTCTACATGAGTGTCTGACCCCTACCCTCTACAGGAGTGTCTGACCCCTGACCTCTACATGAGTGTCTGACCCCTACCCTCTACAGGAGTGTCTGGCCCCTGTCCCCTACCCTCTACAGGAGTGTCTGACCCCTGACCTCTACAGGAGTGTCTGGCCCCTGTCCCCTACCCTCTACAGGAGTGTCTGACCCCTACCCTCTACAGGAGTGTCTGGCCCCTGTCCCCTACCCTCTACAGGAGTGTCTGTCCCCTACCCTCTACAGGAGTGTCTGACCCCTACCCTCTACAGGAGTGTCTGACCCCTACCCTCTACATGAGTGTCTGGCCCCTGCCCTCTACAGGAGTGTCTGGCCCCTGTCCCCTGCCCTCTACAGGAGTGTCTGACCCCTACCCTCTACAGGAGTGTCTGACCCCTACCCTCTACATGAGTGTCTGGCCCCTGTCCCCTGCCCTCTACAGGAGTGTCTGGCCCTGTCCCCTACCCTCTACAGGAGTGTCTGACCCCTGTCCCCTGCCCTCTACAGGAGTGTCTGACCCCTGTCCCCTGCCCTCTACAGGAGTGTCTGACCCCTGCCCTCTACAGGAGTGTCTGACCCCTACCCTCTACAGGAGTGTCTGTCCCCTGCCCTCTACAGGAGTGTCTGGCCCCTGTCCCCTACCCTCTACAGGAGTGTCTGACCCCTGACCCCTGCCCTCTACAGGAGTGTCTGACCCCTGCCCTCTACAGGAGTGTCTGTCCCCTACCCTCTACAGGAGTGTCTGACCCCTGCCCTCTACAGTAGTGTCTGACCCCTGTCCCCTGCCCTCTACAGGAGTGTCTGGCCCCTGTCCCCTACCCTCTACAGGAGTGTCTGACCCCTGACCCCTACAGGAGTGTCTGACCCCTGTCCCCTACCCTCTACAGGAGTGTCTGTCCCCTACCCTCTACAGGAGTGTCTGACCCCTGACCCCTGCCCTCTACAGGAGTGTCTGACCCCTGCCCTCTACAGGAGTGTCTGTCCCCTACCCTCTACAGGAGTGTCTGTCCCCTACCCTCTACAGGAGTGTCTGACCCCTGCCCTCTACAGGAGTGTCTGACCCCTACCCTCTACAGGAGTGTCTGACCCCTACCCTCTACAGGAGTGTCTGACCCCTGTCCCCTACCCTCTACAGGAGTGTCTGACCCCTGCCCTCTACAGGAGTGTCTGACCCCTACCCTCTACAGGAGTGTCTGACCCCTACCCTCTACAGGAGTGTCTGACCCCTGTCCCCTACCCTCTACAGGAGTGTCTGACCCCTACCCTCTACCCTCTACAGGAGTGTCTGACCCCTGTCCCCTACCCACTACAGGAGTGTCTGACCCCTGCCCTCTACATGAGTGTCTGACCCCTGCCCTCTACATGAGTGTCTGACCCCTGTCCCTACCCCTATACAGGAGTGTCTGACCCCTGTCCCCTACCCACTACCCTATACAGGAGTGTCTGACCCCTGTCCCCTACCCACTACAGTAGTGTCTGACCCCTGTCCCCTGCCCTCTACAGGAGTGTCTGACCCCTGCCCTCTACATGAGTGTCTGACCCCTGCCCTCTACATGAGTGTCTGGCCCCTGCCCTCTACATGAGTGTCTGACCCCTGTCCCCTACCCTATACAGGAGTGTCTGACCCCTGTCCCCTACCCTATACAGGAGTGTCTGACCCCTACCCACTACAGGAGTGTCTGACCCCTGACCTCTACCCACTACAGGAGTGTCTGACCCCTACCCACTACAGGAGTGTCTGACCCCTGACCCCTACCCACTACAGGAGTGTCTGACCCCTACCCTCTACAGGAGTGTCTGACCCCTGACCCCTACCCACTCCAGGAGTGTCTGACCCCTGACCCCTACCCACTACCCTATACAGGAGTGTCTGACCCCTGACCCCCTGCCCTTTACCCTCTACAGGAGTGTCTGAATCTGCCCACCCCTGCCGTCGACCTTGAGGGCGTGGCGTGTGTCGACCAACCAGAGCCCCGTGGACCTGTGACATCATCATGATCCCCACCGTGACCCGTATCCTCCCCTCCAGGGTGTCATCACCGCTCCTCCTGGTCACCATGTTGATGCTGGCGGCCGCCGCCCTGTCTCGGGGTCGGACGCGGAGACGTGTTTCTCCAGACAGCATCAGAACGCCACAGTGAATGTCCGTCAGGCGCTGGCTCGACCAACCACCGTCATGGACTCCAGAGTCGCCCAATCAGAGAGAGACTGTGTTCTGGCCTGCTGCTCAGAGGACGTCAAGCCAGGTAGGGAAGAGACAACACACACTAACACACAATAACACACAATAACACGCAATAACACGCAATAACACACAATAACATGTAATAAAACACAAATACACATACAGTAACACACACAATAACACACAATAACACGCTATTAACACACAATTAACACGCTATTAACACACAATAACAAACACACACGCAATAACACACAGTAACCTAAAAATAACACACCATAACACGTATTAACACAATAACACACAATAACACACACACAATAACACACAATAACACAAAATAACACAGGATAACACAAACACACAAAATAACATGCAATACCACGCAATAACACACACACACACACACACACAATAACACACAATAACACACACTAACACACAATAACACACATTAACACACATTAACACACATTAACACACAATAACACACATTAACACACATTAACACACATTAACACACATTAACACACATTAACACACAATAACACACATTAACACACATTAACACACATTAACACACAATAACACACATTAACACACATTAACACACAATAACACACAATAACACACAATAACACACATTAACACACAATAACACACACACACACAATAACACACACACACACAATAACACACACACACACACATTAACACACAATAGCACACACACACAATAACACACACACACAATAACACACATTAACACACACATAACACACATTAACACACATTAACACACATTAACACACATAACACACATTAACACACATTAACACACAATAACACACATTAACACACAATAACACACATTAACACACAATAACACACAATAACACACATTAACACCCAATAACACCCATTAACACCCATTACCACCCAATACCCTCCATTACCACCCATTACCACCCATTAACACCCATTACCACCCATTACCACCCATTACCACCCAATACCCTCCATTACCACCCATTAACACCCATTAACACCCATTAACACCCATTGCCACCCAATACCACCCAT
Source organism: Coregonus clupeaformis (assembly GCF_020615455.1). Lineage (NCBI taxonomy): Eukaryota > Metazoa > Chordata > Actinopteri > Salmoniformes > Salmonidae > Coregonus > Coregonus clupeaformis. The sequence continues at coordinate 13,224 of NW_025537843.1, read as the reverse complement.
TAACACCCATTACCACCCAATACCCTCCATTACCACCCATTACCACCCATTAACACCCATTAACACCATTACCACCAATACCCTCCATTACCACCCATTACCACCCATTAACACCCATTACCACCCATTAACACCCATTACCACCCAATACCCTCCATTACCACCCATTACCACCCATTGCCACCCATTGCCACCCAATACCACCCATTAACACCCATTACCACCCAATACCCTCCATTACCACCCATTACCACCCATTGCCACCCATTGCCACCCAATACCACCCATTACCACCCATTACCACCCATTACCACCCATTACCACCCAATACCACCCATTACCACCCATTACAACCCATTACCACCCATTACCACCCAGTCCAGTTAGAGGAGAGACAACGCGGTGGATCTTTCCAACTGAAGGATGGTCAGTCGTAATCCTTCTCCCTGAGCCAAGCCTCCATGTCCGGCTGTGCTCTCCTCCCCTCAGGTATAACGTGCACCCTGGCTGTGTTCAACCCTCACAAGCCCTCTGAGCCTCCCAACAACCACAACTGCCATCTGGTCCACTGCCAGAATGAGCAGGACTGCCCCCTCCTGGCTGCTGAACATGGCATCAACACTTATGACATCTTCAAAGGTAAACACGTCTCCCTTCAACTAGAAAGGCTGGGCCTGCTCAACACTAGTGGACTAGGTAGAGAACAGGGTGCTCAACACTAGTGTACTAGGTAGAGAACAGGGTGCTCAACACTAGTGGACTAGGTAGAGAACAGGGTGCTCAACACTAGTGGACTAGGTAGAGAACAGGGTGCTCAACACTAGTGTACTAGAGAGAGAACAGGGCGCTCAACACTAGTGTACTAGATAGAGAACAGGGTGCTCAACACTAGTGTACTAGATAGAGAACAGGGTGCTCAACACTAGTGTACTAGATTGAGAACAGGGCGCTCAACACTAGTGTACTAGATAGAGAACAGGGTGCTCAACACTAGTGTACTAGATAGAGAACAGGGTGCTCAACACTAGTGTACTAGATAGAGAACAGGGTGCTCAACACTAGTGTACTAGATAGAGAACAGTGTGCTCAACACTAGTGTACTAGATAGAGAACAGGGTGCTCAACACTAGTGTACTAGGTAGAGAACAGGGTGCTCAACACTAGTGTACTAGGTAGAGAACAGGGTGCTCAACACTAGTGTACTAGATAGAGAACAGGGTGCTCAACACTAGTGTACTAGATAGAGAACAGGGTGCTCAACACTAGTGTACTAGATAGAGAACAGGGTGCTCAACACTAGTGTACTAGATAGAGAACAGGGTGCTCAACACTAGTGTACTAGGTAGAGAACAGGGTGCTCAACACTAGTGTACTAGATAGAGAACAGGGTGCTCAACACTAGTGTACTAGATAGAGAACAGGGCGCTCAACACTAGTGTACTAGATAGAGAACAGGGTGCTCAACACTAGTGTACTAGATAGAGAACAGGGCGCTCAACACTAGTGTACTAGGTAGAGAACAGGGTGCTCAACACTAGTGTACTAGATAGAGAACAGGGTGCTCAACACTAGTGTACTAGATAGAGAACAGGGTGCTCAACACTAGTGTACTAGATAGAGAACAGGGGCGCTCAACACTAGTGTACTAGATAGAGAACAGGGTGCTCAACACTAGTGTACTAGATAGAGAACAGGGCGCTCAACACTAGTGTACTAGGTAGAGAACAGGGTGCTCAACACTAGTGTACTAGATAGAGAACAGGGTGCTCAACACTAGTGTACTAGATAGAGAACAGGGCGCTCAACACTAGTGTACTAGATAGAGAACAGGGTGCTCAACACTAGTGTACTAGGTAGAGAACAGGGTGCTCAACACTAGTGTACTAGATAGAGAACAGGGTGCTCAACACTAGTGTACTAGATAGAGAACAGGGTGCTCAACACTAGTGTACTAGATAGAGAACAGGGTGCTCAACACTAGTGTACTAGATAGAGAACAGGGTGCTCAACACTAGTGTACTAGATAGAGAACAGGGTGCTCAACACTAGTGTACTAGATAGAGAACAGGGCGCTCAACACTAGTGTACTAGATAGAGAACAGGCGCTCAACACTAGTGTACTAGATAGAGAACAGGGCGCTCAACACTAGTGTACTAGATAGAGAACAGGGCGCTCAACACTAGTGTACTAGATAGAGAACAGGGCGCTCAACACTAGTGTACTAGATAGAGAACAGGGCGCTCAACACTAGTGTACTAGATAGAGAACAGGGCGCTCAACACTAGTGTACTAGATAGAGAACAGGGCGCTCAACACTAGTGTACTAGATAGAGAACAGGGTGCTCAACACTAGTGTACTAGATAGAGAACAGGGCGCTCAACACTAGTGTACTAGATAGAGAACAGGGGCGCTCAACACTAGTGTACTAGATAGAGAACAGGGCGCTCAACACTAGTGTACTAGATAGAGAACAGGGCGCTCAACACTAGTGTACTAGATAGAGAACAGGGCGCTCAACACTAGTGTACTAGATAGAGAACAGGGGCGCTCAACACTAGTGTACTAGATAGAGAACAGGGCGCTCAACACTAGTGTACTAGATAGAGAACAGGGCGCTCAACACTAGTGTACTAGATAGAGAACAGGGCGCTCAACACTAGTGTACTAGATAGAGAACAGGGCGCTCAACACTAGTGTACTAGATAGAGAACAGGGCGCTCAACACTAGTGTACTAGATAGAGAACAGGGCGCTCAACACTAGTGTACTAGATAGAGAATAGGGCGCTCAACACTAGTGTACTAGATAGAGAACAGGGTGCTCAACACTAGTGTACTAGATAGAGAACAGGGTGCTCAACACTAGTGTACTAGATAGAGAACAGGGCGCTCAACACTAGTGTACTAGATAGAGAACAGGGCGCTCAACTAGATAGAGAACAGGGTGCTCAACACTAGTGTACTAGATAGAGAACAGGGTGCTCAACACTAGTGTACTAGATAGAGAACAGGGTGCTCAACACTAGTGTACTAGATAGAGAAAAGGACGCTCAACACTAGTGTACTAGATAGAGAACAGGGTGCTCAACACTAGTGTACTAGATAGAGAACAGGGTGCTCAACACTAGTGTACTAGGTAGAGAACAGGGTGCTCAACACTAGTGTACTAGATAGAGAAAAGGACGCTCAACACTAGTGTACTAGATAGAGAACAGGGTGCTCAACACTAGTGTACTAGATAGAGAACAGGGTGCTCAACACTAGTGTACTAGATAGAGAACAGGGTGCTCAACACTAGTGTACTAGATAGAGAACAGGGTGCTCAACACTAGTGTACTAGATAGAGAACAGGGCGTCGTGTCAGACACACTAGTAAGTCTGTGCGCTCTTGTCTTGTTGTTGTTGTTGTTGTTGTTGTGTTTTACAGAGTCTTTCATCTCTGCGTGAGTCATGTTCTGATGTCATGTTTTCCATAGGTCTGATTCATCCCACCACGGAGATACCTACTCCACCTTCCACAACGCGACCAGCTACTCCTACTACTACTACTACTACTCCTACTCCTACTGCTACTACTACTCCAGCCCCAACCACCACCACCACAGCACCCACTACTACTACTACTACTACTACTACTCCAGCCCCAACCACCACCACCACACCCACTACTACTACTACTGCTACTACTACTACTACTACTACGCCAGCCCCAACCACCACCACCACACCACCCACTACTACTACTACTACTACTACTACTACTACTACTACTACTACTCCAGCCCCAACCACCACCACCACACCACCCACTACTACTACTACTGCTACTACTACTACTCCAGCCCCAACCACCACCACCACACCCACTACTACTACTACTACTACCACCAAACCAACCACCACAACACAACCTACTACCACAACCACAACAAAACAAACAACATCCTGGCCGCTAACAGAGGTCCACACTACTCCAACAACAACATCCACAACAACCACAACCACACAGATGACCAGAAAGCCCAATAAACCTCCCCAGAAAACAAACAAATCGTCAAAAAAACCCAAACCACATCCTGCCACTACAACAAAAACAACCTCTTTACCTGTCCCAAATACCCCAGCTACCACCCCTCCAGCACCAACGCCCCGTAGAGACCCAGCTACCACCCCTCCAGCACCAACACCCCGTAGACACCCAGCTACCACCCCTCCAGCACCAACGCCCCGTAGACACCCAGCTACCACCCCTCCAGCACCAACGCCCCGTAGACACCCAGCTACCACCTCTCCAGCACCAACGCCCCGTAGAGACCCAGCTACCACCCTCCAGCACCAACGCCCCGTAGACACCCAGCTACCACCTCTCCAGCACCAACGCCCCGTAGACACCCAGCTACCACCCCTACAGCACCAGCACCCCGTAGAGACCCAGCTACCACCCCTCCAGCACCAACACCCCGTAGACACCCAGACCCCATCAGAACTACTGAAAGACTCCAGCCAGCAACCACCACCACCACCACCACCACTACTACTGCTGCTACCACCACCACTATGACCCCAGCAGCCATTGAGCCCCTAAACCCAAGGACAACACCAGAAAAGGATCTGTTGCTGGTGCCCAAGGGGGTCCAGGCAGACCCAGCCTCCCCAGGGACAGAGGGTCAGGGCGGGGGGAAGGAGGTGGCAGGGCGGGGGGCTCTGAAGAGCTCCCTGGTGGCTGTAGTGGTGGTGGGCCTGGCCATCCTGACTCTAGCCCTGGCTGTGGTGGGACGCAAGGCCATGGAGTCATTCGACCGGCGACACTACACCAGGCTGGAGCTCAACGACCTACACTACGAGGTGTGATTGGACCCTCAGACACACACACACACACACACACACACACACACACACACACACACACACAAACACACACACGTCCTGGTTCACAAAAGGATCACCCAGAGAGACAATGAACAAGACTCACAGGGAAAGAAAGGACCACCATGCAAAAATCATCTCTTCTTCTCTTCAGTTTGCTCTGTTTTAGTTCAACGGTTTCTTTAACCACATTTCTATTAGATAAGAAACACCTTCAGTTTCATTTTAATAACATATCAATGTACTGTCATTCATTACAACACAATAACTATAGAGACGTTGAACAGACCCCTCTTGTAGTATTCTAGAACAGTAGAGAGATATCAGAGGGCTCTAGAACAGTAGAGAGATATCAGAGGGCTCTAGAACAGTAGAGAGATATCAGAGGGCTCTAGAACACTAGAGAGATATCAGAGGGCTCTAGAACAGCAGAGAGATATCAGAGGGCTCTAGAACAGTAGAGAGATATCAGAGGGCTCTAGAACAGTAGAGAGATATCAGAGGCTCTAGAACACTAGAGAGATATCAGAGGGCTCTAGAACAGTAGAGAGATATCAGAGGGCTCTAGAACAGCAGAGAGATATCAGAGGGCTCTAGAACAGTAGAGAGATATCAGAGGGCTCTAGAACAGTAGAGAGATATCAGAGGGCTCTAGAACACTAGAGAGATATCAGAGGCTCAGAACACTAGAGAGATATCAGAGGGCTCTAGAAACAGCAGAGAGATATCAGAGGGCTCTAGAACAGTAGAGAGATATCAGAGGGGCTCTAGAACAGTAGAGAGATATCAGAGGGCTCGAACACTAGAGAGAGATCAGAGGGCTCTAGAACAGTAGAGAGATATCAGAGGGCTCTAGAACAGCAGAGAGATATCAGAGGGCTCAGAACAGTAGAGAGATATCAGAGGGCTCTAGAACAGTAGAGAGATATCAGAGGGCTATGGGAATAAAGAACCTCAAGCAGCAATATCTCTAGTCCAACAACTCAGGAACCTCGAATTTAAAGGCGACAGTGTCATTTGGGTGAACTATCTCTTTAAGCAAACAGATAGGGGACACCAAAGTGATAGCCTCCCTATGTACAGGAGAGTCAGTGGAGGCTGGTGAAGGGATGACGGCTCATAATAATGGCTGGAATGGATAAGGGTACAACTGACTGAGACCTTTAACAGGAGGAACTGACTGAGACCTTTAATGAGGAGGAACTGACTGGGGACTTTAATGAGGAGGAACTGACTGGGACCTTTAATGAGGAGGAACTGACTGGGACCTTTAATGAGGAGGAACTGACTGAGACCTTTAATGAGGAGGAACTGACTGAGACCCACTTTAATGAGGAGGAACTGACTGAGACCTTCTATTGAGGAGGAACTGACTGGGACCTTTAATGAGAGGAACTGACTGGGACCTTTAATGAGGAGGAACTGACTGGGACCTTTAATGAGGAGGAACTGACTGGGACCTTTAATGAGGAGGAACTGACTGGGACCTTTAATGAGGAGGAACTGACTGGGACCTTTAATGAGGAGACACTGCACAGTGTGTAAGGTACAGTAAGAGATTCCCTTCTCTTCTGCATGTTAACCATCTATAGCCATATGATGATGTCTGTGGCTGCTTTTTGTAATCACCAACTCCAATCTAAATGTCTGACTGACTGTAACTCATGTTTTTCACTGTGCTATATCCTGGGTTATTACTTTGCTTCTGGCAGAGTCCTGGACGAACAGAATGATGGATGCAAATCTTTAAAATCTGATGCACTATGGTATCCTATGTTTTTTATATAATACACTTCTTTTTAAATGGTAAGATTGTTTTCATAGGTAGATGACACTGGCTGCACACTATTTTCACAAGTCGATTTCTATTGTATACTATGTGAGTATGCGAGCGAGTGTGCACTTACTTATACAGAAGAATGTGTGAGATTACTGACTGACTGACAGAGTGGAATGAAGGAATGCCCACTGGTAGGTTAGATGTAATACCATAATGTACCACAAGGTGGCGCAGCGTTAATGTAATACAAGGATGTACCACAAGGCAGCGCAGCTATCTTAGAAACCACTACTGACTTCTTGTTGGCATGCAGCGCAGTCACTTTAAAACCTGTCACACCACTCGGGAGCGATGGAGCATTTAATATAATTGCACAAAAATTATAACCTTGTTTGTCTGGTATTGCTTTGATAATTTGTAAGGTGTAGTTTTGTCTTATTTTGTGACGGTTGCTTTCCAATCACTTTGGGATTAGATGTTTTATTAACTGAGTTCTTGTAAGAAAATAAAATGTGATTTTTGAATAATGTTTCTGGAGTACCTTTTTATCTACTTTAACTCACAGTGAAGTGGTTTTGAAATAAAGAAGCTATCAAAGCTTTGCAGTCAAAAAAATTGTTGCTTGCTCTAGAAGTGATGAAAAAGCATTCTCTCTCTCTCTCTCTCTCTCTCTCTCTGTGTGTCTCTCTCTCTCTCTCTCTCTCTCTCTCTGTCTCTCTCTCTCTCTCTCTCTCTCTCTCTCTCTCATATTTCAATTTCAATTTCAATTCAATTTAAGGGCTTTATTAGATGGGAAACGTGTGTTAACATTGCCAAAGCAAGTGAAGTAGATAGTAAACAAAAGTGAAATAAACAATAAATATTAACAGTAAACATTACACTCAGAAGTTTCAAAAGAATAAAGACATTTCAAATGTCATATTATGTATATATACAGTGTTGTAACAATGTTCAAATAGTTAAAGTACAAATGGGAAAATAAATAAACATAAATATGGGTTGTATTTACAATGGTGTTTGTTCTTCACTGGTTGTTCTTTTTACTTGTGGCAACAGGTCACAAATCTTGCAGCTGTGATGGCACACTGTGGTATTTCACCCAGTAGATAAGGGAGTTTATCAAAATTGGGTTTGTTTTCCGAATTCTTTGTGGATCGCTGTAATCTGAGGGAAATATGTGTCTCTAATATGGTCATACATTTGGCAGGAGGTTAGAAGTGCAGCTCAGTTTCCACCTCATTTTTCTCTCTCTCTCTCTCTCTCTCTCTCTCTCTCTCTCTCTCTCTCTCTCTCCTCTCTCTCTGCTCTCTCTCTCTCTCTCTTACACATACACGACACAATTATGGTCCTATCCCTTTTTGCTGCATTTCCATTTTTCCATTTTAGTCATTTAGCAGAGCGCTCTTATCCAGTAGCAACTTAAAAGGGTCAATTAAGTACATTGCTCAAGGGCATTTTTTCACCTAGTTCGCTCAGGGATTCGAACCAGCAGCTTTTCGGGTTAATAGCTTAACCGCTAGGCTACACTGCCACCCATGAACAGGATCATCCTTTAGTTAGCCTATAGCTCTATTGAACTGGATCATCCCTTTAGTTAGCCTATAGCTCTATTGAACTGGATCGCCCTTTAGTTAGCCTATAGCTCTATTGAACTGGATCGCCCTTAGTTAGCCTATAGCTCTACTTGAACTGGATCGTCCCTTTAGTTAGCCTAAGCTCTATTGAACTGGATCGTCCTTTAGTTAGCCTATAGCTCTATTGAACTGATCAGCCCTTTAGTTAGCCTATAGCTCTATTGAACTGGATCGTCCTTTAGTTAGCCTATAGCTCTATTGAACTGGATCGGTCCTTTAGTTAGCCTATAGCTCTATTGAACTGGATCGTCCTTTAGTTAGCCTATAGCTCTATTGAACTGGATCGCTCCTTTAGTTGGCCTATAGCTCTATTGAACTGGATCGATCCTTTTGTTAGCCTATAGCTCTACTTGAACTGGATCGTCCTTTAGTTAGCCTATAGCTCTGACTGGATCGCCTAGTTAGCCTATAGCTCTATTGAACTGGATCGTCCTTTAGTTAGCCTATAGCTCTATTGAACTGGATCATCCTTTAGTTAGCCTATAGCTCTATTGAACTGGATCGTCCTTTAGTTAGCCTATAGCTCTGACAGAACTGGATCATCCTTTAGTTAGCCTATAGCTCTATTGAACTGGATCATCCTTTAGTTAGCCTATAGCTCTATTGAACTGGATCGTCCTTTAGTTAGCCTATAGCTCTATTGAACTGGATCGCCCTTTAGTTAGCCTATAGCTCTATTGAACTGGATCATCCTTTAGTTAGCCTATAGCTCTATTGAACTGATGTCTTCCTTTAGTTAGCCTATAGCTCTATTGAACTGATCATCCTTTAGTTAGCCTATAGCTCTATTGAACTGGATCATCCTTTAGTTAGCCTGTAGCTCTATTGAACTGGATCATCCTTTAGTTAGCCTATAGCTCTATTGAACTGATCAGTCCTTTAGTTAGCCTATAGCTCTATTGAACTGGATCGTCCTTTAGTTAGCCTATAGCTCTATTGAACTGGATCATCCTTTAGTTAGCCTATAGCTCTATTGAACTGGATCGTCCCTTAGTTAGCCTATAGCTCATTGAACTGGATCGTCCTTTAGTTAGCCTATAGCTCTATTGAACTGGATCGTCCTTAGTTAGCCTATAGCTCTATTGAACTGGATCATCCTTTAGTTAGCCTATAGCTCTGAACTGGATCGTCTTTAGTTAGCCTATAGCTCTATTGAACTGGATCGCGTCTTAGTTAGCCTATAGCTCTATTGAACTGGATCGTCCCTTTAGTTAGCCTATAGCTCTATTGAACTGGATCGTTCCTTTAGTTAGCCTATAGCTCTATTGAACTGGATCGTCCTTTAGTTAGCCTATAGCTCTATTGAACTGGATCGTCCCTTTAGTTAGCCTATAGCCTCTATTGAACTGGATCATCCTTTAGTTAGCCTATAGCTCTATTGAACTGATCGCCCTTTAGTTAGCCTATAGCTCTATTGAACCGGATCGCCCTTTAGTTAGCCTATAGCTCTATTGAACTGGATCGTCAGTTCCAATGCACTACCAATTTAATCACCATCATCACACAAGATGACGACATCCAGAGATCTTTTCTTAATATTTCAACTCAGATGTTGAGCAGAAGGTTCCCTCTTGGTGCACTTTGAATAGGGCAGTAATAATGCTTTAGAAGAATATAAGAATGAATTTCATGTTGAATGTGTTTTTATATTCATACATGCCTCTGCTGAAGGAGATGCCTCTACCAGTGCCTAAAGAGATTTGTCTTCAGGGACCCACCCATGCCCATACAGTGGGGAAAAAAAGTATTTAGTCAGCCACCAATTGTGCAAGTTCTCCCCACTTAAAAAAGATGAGAGAGGCCTGTAATTTTCATCATAGGTACACGTCCAACTATGACAGACAAATGAGAAAAAAAATTCCAGAAAATCACATTGTAGGATTTTTTATGAATTTATTTGCAAATTATGGTGGAAAATAAGTATTTGGTCAATAACAAAAGTTTCTCAATACTTTGTTATATACCCTTTGTTGGCAATGACACAGGTCAAAACGTTTTCTGTAAGTCTTCACAAGGTTTTCACACACTGTTGCTGGTATTTTGGCCCATTCCTGCATGCAGATCTCCTCTAGAGCAGTGATGTTTTGGGGCTGTCGCTTGGGCAACTCAGACTTTCTAACTCCCTCCAAAGATTTTCTATGGGGTTGAGATCTGAGACTGCCAGGCCACTCCAGGACCTTGAAATGCTTCTTACGAAGCCACTCTTCGTTGCCCGGGCGGTGTGTTTGGGATCATTGTCATGCTGAAAGACCCAGCAACGTTTCATCTCCAATGCCCTTGCTGATGGAAGGAGGTTTTCACTCAAAATCTCACGATACATGGCCCCATTCATTCTTTCCTTTACACGGATCAGTCGACCTGGTCCCTTTGCAGAAAAACAGCCCCAAAGCATGATGTTTCCACCCTCATGCTTCACAGTAGGTACGGTGTTCTTTGGATGCAACTCAGCATTCTTTGTCCTCCAAACACGACGAGTTGAGTTTTTACCAAAAAGTTCTATTTTGGTTTCATCTGACCATATGACATTCTCCCAATCCTCTTCTGGATCATCCAAATGCACTCTTGCAAACTTCAGACGGGCCTGGACATGTACTGGCTTAAGCAGGGGGACACGTCTGGCACTGCAGGATTTGAGTCCCTGGCGAGTGTGTTACTGATGGTAGGCTTTGTTACTTTGGTCCCAGCTCTCTGCAGGTCATTCACTAGGTTCCCCGTGGTGGTTCTGGGATTTTTGCTCACCGTTCTTGTGATCATTTTGACCCCACGGGTGTGAGATCTTGCGTGGAGCCCCAGATCGAGGGAGATTATCAGTGGTCTTTTTATGTCTTCCATTTCTAATAATTGCTCCCACAGTTGATTTCTTCAAACCAAGCTGCTTACCTGTTGCAGATTCAGTCTTCCCAGGCTCGTGCAGGTCTACAATTTTGTTTCTGGTGTCCTTTGACAGCTCTTTGGTCTTGGCCATAGTGGAGTTTGGAGTGTGACTGTTTGAGGTTGTGGACATGTGTCTTTTATACTGATAACAAGTTCAAACAGGTGCCATTAATACAGGTAACGAGTGGAGGACAGAGAGCCTCTTAAAGAAGAAGTTACAGGTCTGTGAGAGCCAGAAATCTTGCTTGTTTGTAGGTGACCAAATACTTATTTTCCACCATAATTTGCAAATAAATTCATAAAAAATCCTACAATGTGATTTTCTGGATTTTTTTTCTCAATTTGTCTGTCATAGTTGACGTGTACCTATGATGAAAATTACAGGCCTCTCTCATCTTTTTAAGTGGGAGAACTTGCACAATTGTTGGCTGACTAAATACTTTTTTTCCCCACTGTATATCCATAACCAATCAGAACCTATCTACCAATAAGGGACCCATCCATGCCCATATATCCATAACCAATCAGAACCTATCTACCAATAAGGGACCCATCCATGCCCATATATCCATAACCAATCAGAACCTATCTACCAATAAGAGGACCCATCCATGCCCATATATCCATAACCAATCAGAACCTATCTACCAATAAGGGACCCATCCATGCCCATATATCCATAACCAATCAGAACCTATCTACCAATAAGGGACCCATCCATGCCCATATATCCATAACCAATCAGAACCTATCTACCAATAAGGGACCCATCCATGCCCATATATCCATAACCAATCAGAACCTATCTACCAATAAGGGACCCATCCATGCCCATATATCCATAACCAATCAGAACCTATCTACCAATAAGGGACCCATCCATGCCCATATATCCATAACCAATCAGAACCTATCTACCAATAAGGGACCCATCCATGCCCATATATCCACAACCAATCAGAACCTATCTACCAATAAGGGACCCATCCATGCCCATATATCCATAACCAATCAGAACCTATCTACCAATAAGGGACCCATCCATGCCCATATCCATAACCAATCAGAACCTATCTACCAATAAGGGACCCATCCATGCCCATATATCCATAACCAATCAGAACCTATCTACCAATAAGGGACCCATCCATGCCCATATATCCATAACCAATCAGAACCTATCTACCAATAAGGGACCCATCCATGCCCATATATCCATAACCAATCAGAACCTATCTACCAATATGTGCATCTTTTAGTCAGGTTTTGCGAAATTAACAGTCAATTTTATTTAGTATTGTGGCAATAAGACCCAGGAAAATCCAGGATTGCCATATAGACCTATACTGAACAAATACAAACAACATGCAACAATTTCAAAGATTTTAATGAGTTACAGTTCATATAAGGAAATCAGTTAATTTAAATAAATAAATTAGGCTTTAATGTATGGATTTCACATGACTGGGAATACAGAAATGCATCTGTTGGTCACAGATACCTTAAAAAAAAGGTAGGAGCATGGTTCAGAAAACACAGTCAGTATCTGTTGTGACCACTATTTCCCAATGCAGCGCGACACATCTCCTTTGCATATAGTGGATCAGGCTGTTGATTGTGGCCTGTGGAATGTTGTCCCACTCCTCTTCAATGGCTGTGCGAAGTTGCTGGATATTGGCAAGAACTGGAACACGCTGTCGTACAGGTCGATCCAGAGCATTCCAAACATGCTCAATGGGTTACATGTCTGGTGAGTATGCAGGCCATGGAAGAACTGGGACATTTTCAGCTTCGAGGAATTGTGTACAGATCGTTGCGACATGGGGCCGTGCATTATCATGCTGAAACATGAGGGGATGGCGGCGGATGAATGGCCCAACAATTAGCATCAGGATCTCGTCACGGGAACTCGTGACATCAGCAAACGGCTCGCCCACACGACGCCATACGTCTACCATCAGCCCGGTACAGTTGAAACCGGGATTCATCTGTGAAGAGCACACTTCTCCAGTCAAGACCCTGGTGAGGATGACGAGCACACAGATGAGCTTCCCTGAGACGGTTTCTGAC
>NW_025537842.1:10000-26663 GCF_020615455.1 Coregonus clupeaformis | reverse complement strand
ATTAGTTTGCTAGTCAGCTGTGGACCATAGTCACGTTTTGGTCTACATATAATTATGAAAACCTTATCTGATGTTGTCACCTTATCATGGCAGGCTTATGCCTATATACAACATGTATCCTTTCTAACCTGTTATGTATCTACAACATGTATCCTTTCTAACCTGTTATGTATCTACAACATGTATCCTTTCTAACCTGTTATGTATCTACAACATGTACCCCATCTAACCTGTTATATATCTACAACATGTACCCTATCTAACCTGTTATATATCTACAACATGTACCCCATCTAACCTGTTATATATCTACAACATGTACCCCATCTAACCTGTTATGTATCCACAACATGTACCCCATCTAACTCTGTTATATATCTACAACATGTACCCCATCTAACCTGTTATACATCTACAACATGTACCCCATCTAACCTGTTATATATCTACAACATGTACCCCATCTAACCTGTTATGTATCTAAAACATGTACCCCAATCTAACCTGTTATATATCTACATCATGTACCCCATCTAACCTGTTATATATCAACAACGTGTACCCCATCTCAACCTGTTATATATTTAGCAACATGTACCCCATCTAACCTGTTATGTATCTACAACATGTACCCCATCTAACCTGTTATATATCTACAACATGTATCCTTTCTAACCTGTTATGTATCTACAACAACTGTACCCCCATCTAACCTGTTATATATCTACAACATGTATCCTTTCTAACCTGTTATGTATCTACAACATGTATCCTTTCTCAACCTGTTATGTATCTACAACATGTATCCTTTCTAACCTGTTATGTATCTACAACATGTACCCCATCTAACCTGTTATATATCTACAACATATACCCCTATCTAACCTGTTATATATCTACAACATGTACCCCATCTAACCTGTTATATATCTACAACATGTACCCCATCTAACCTGTTATGTATCCACAACATTTACCCCATCTAACCTGTTATGTATCTACAACATGTACCCCCATCTAACCTGTCATATATCTACAACATGTACCCCATCTAACCTGTTATATATCTACAACATGTACCCCATCTAACCTTTTCTGTATCTACAACATGTACCCCATCTAACCTGTTATGTATCTACAACATGTACCCCATCTAACCACTGTTATATATCTACAACATGTACCCCATCTAACCTGTTATATTTTTACAACATGTACCCAATCTAACCTGTTATGTATCTACAACATGTACCCCATCTAACCTGTTATATATCACAACATGTACCCCATCTAACCTGTTATGTATCTACAACATTTACCCCATCTAACCTGTTATATATCTACAACATGTACCCCATCTAACCTGTTATATATCTATAACATTTACCCATCTAACCTGTTATGTATCTACAACATGTACCCCATCTAACCTGTCATATATCTACAACATGTACCCCATCTAACCTGTTATATATCTACAATATGTACCCCATCTAACCTTTTCTGTATCTACAACACTATACCCCATCTAACCTGTTATGTATTCTACAACATGTACCCCATCTAACCTGTTATATATCTACAACATGTACCCCATCTAACCTGTTATATATTTACAACATGTACCCCATCTAACCTGTTATGTATCTACAACATGTACCCCATCTAACCTGTTATAGATCTACAACATGTACCCCATCTAACCTGTTATATATCTACAACATGTACCCCATCTAACCTGTTATGTATCTCACAACATGTACCCCATCTAACCTGTTATATATCTACAACATGTACCCCATCTAACCTGTTATATATCTACAACATGTACCCCATCTAACCTGTTATATATCTACAACACTTGTACCCCATCTAACCTGTTATATATCTACAACATGTACCCATCTAACCTGTTATATATCTACAACATGTACCCCATCTAACCTATTATGTATCATTAACATGTACCCCATCTAACCTGTGTTCCACCCCCTTCACAGAGGAAGTGTTTGTATGTTGTTTGAGTTACACCTGCAACCCCCCCACCACTACAAGCAATACAGAAATACAAACCCTACCTTCTTCTGTGCTCCTCCAGTAAATGCTTAACCTACTGTGTTACGCTGAAGACATGCAAAACCACCCCAGCACATCTACTCCCTGTCTAACCTCCCCCCTCCCAACCCCCTCTGACTCCCCCCAGCACATCTACACCCTGTCTAACCTCCCCCCTCCCAACTCTGACTCCCCCAGCACTTCTACCCCCTGTCTAACCTCCCCCCTCCCAACCCCCTCTGACTCCCCCCAGCACATCTACCCCCTGTCTAACCTCCCCCTCCCAACCCCCCTCTGACTCCCCCCAGCACATCTACCCCCTGTCAACCTCCCCCTCCAACCCCTCTGACTCCCCCCAGCACATCTACCCTGTCTAACCTCCCCACTCACAACCCCCCTCGACTCCCCCCAGCACATCTACCCCCTGTCTAACCTCCCCACTCCCAACCCCCTCTGACTCCCCCCCCAGCACATCTACCCCCTGTCTAACCTCCCCCCTCCCAACCCCCTCTGACTCCCCCCCAGCACATCTACCCTGTCTAACCCTCCCTGATGCCCCCCATTCTCAACCTGTGGAGGAAACGGAACACACTTGTGGGGCAATGTGTGTGTGTGTGTCTGTGTGTGTGTGTGTGTGTGTGTCTGTGTGTGTGTGTGTGTGTGTGTGTGTGTGTGTGTGTGTGTGTGTGTGTGTGTGTGTGTGTGTGTGTGTGTGTGTGTGTGTGTGTCTGTGTGTGTGTCTGTGTGTCTGTGTGTGTTTTTGGAGAAGTTGCCAGATCTCCTCTGAGTCACTCCCCCCTTTAGCCCTTATCACCCTCAACCCAACCTCATCAACAGTCAATGGCCTATTAGATCAGAGGACATGTGTTAGTCAACGACAGCCGCTGTCCAATGAGACGAGAGGACAGGTATGAGTCAGTTTATATGGCCGTCATTCGAAACACGTCCTGAGATACAGCTAGGAGCAAAGCTAATAGAGAGGTCAGTTGAGGACAGAGTAACAATTCCCTGACGGAACCCCAAGAACGAAAACATTTTTTTATTCTTTCCAGCTTCTCAGACTGAATGAATGGAACACCTGTTTTAGAATGCTCCATTCTGTGTCGAAGGTCTGTGTCACGCCTGGCTCTGGGGACTCTAGTATGTTGAGCCAGGGTGTGAGTTTTCATTGTTTTTCATTCCTAGTTTAGTATTTCTATGTTGGCCAGTGTAGTTTTCTCAATCAGAGGCAACGTGTATCAGCTGTTGCTTGTTGTCTCTGATTGGGAACCATACTCAAGCAGCCAGTTTTCCCACAGTGTTTGTGGGATCTTGTTCCTGTATAGGTTTGTGTTTTGCACCTTTGGACGTCACGTTATCGTTTTTGTTCGTGTTATCATTCAAATTAATAAAATATGTTCACCTTCACGCTGCTTCTTGGTCCTCTGTACCCGACGATCGTGACAGTCTGATTGTAGCACCAGACCAACGGTTATCTCTGTGAAGTATTTTGGAATATCAGACCATTGAACAGATTATGATTACTGATAGGGACTTATTTAGTTGGTATGATTATGATAGGGGCTTATTTAGTTGGTATGAGTTTGATAGGGACTTATTTAGTTGGTATGAGTATGATAGGGACTTATTTTAGTTGGTATGATTATGATAGGGACTTATTTTAGTTGGTATGAGTATGATAGGGGAATTATTTAGTTGGTATGATTAGGATAGGGACTTATTTAGTTCAGTGTTGTCTTACTTTTTCATATTTTGGGTCCCTCTGCATCCCTCATTATCTACTGAGGTAATCTCTCTCTCTCTCTCTCTCTCTCTCTCTCTCTCTCTCTCTCTCTCTCTCTCTTTCATCTCTCTCCTTCTCTCCCTCCCTCCTTCTCTCTCTCTTGCTCTCCTCACTCTCCTCTCCCCCTCTCTCTCTCTCTCTCTCTCTCTCTCTCTCTCTCTCTCTCTCTCTCTCTCTCTCTCTCTCTCTCTCTCTCTCTCTCTCTCTCTCTCTCTCTCTCTCTCTCTCTCTCTCTCTCTCTCTCTCTCTCTCCCTCCCTCCCTGATAGTGTCTAGCAGTCAGCCATAGTAGTCATATGAATAAGTTTATGATCTAATACTTATGATGAATTATCATCAAGTTTTTATTCAATAGGACTTCCCTATCGGATGCGAACACACACACACACACACACACACACACACACACACACACACACAGAGGGCGTGAGAAGGTGCTTGAGCTTGTCATCAGGCCAAGTGGATCCGCAGCTTCAACAGGCAATCCAAACCCGTACACACACACATATATACGCCTTAACACACACAGACACTCCTCGCGGTAGGGACCCATAAATGCATTAATGGTTCTTACTTAAAGTCTTTATGCTGACAACTGTAAAGTGTCTCGTTTCCTATAGTCAACCTTATCAGTCAACTGTAGCTGGAAGACCACTGTGGTTGAAAAGAGCTGAATCAAAACAGGACTCAAATACAAGGTCCCACAGCAACAACACATTATTCTGCCTTAATACACACAGACGGTGTGTGAGTTCACACACAGGGGCACACACACACAAACACACACACACACACACACACACACACACACACACACACACACACACACACACACACACACACACACACACACACACACACACAGAGAGATTGCTGACTGGGCTGAATTTGTACATGAGTGCACAGCTGTCCTGTGGGAACTTACTGAGGTGGTAAACAATGTCTTACCTACTGGGATGGGGAGGGGAGGGAGGGGAGGAGGAGGGAGGGAGGAGGAAAAGATAGAGAGAGCCAGGTGTGTGCAGGAACAGGGAGAGAGGGTTGAGAGGTAGAGAGGAAGGGAGGGATAGAGAGAGAGAATGGAGGAAATGAGGGAGGGAGAGAGAAAGAGAAGGGAGGGAAGGAGGGTGGGAGAGAAACAGAGAAGGGAGGGAAGGAGGGTGAGAGAGAGACAGAGAAGGGAGGGAAGGAGGGAGGAGGGAAACAGAGAAGGGGAGGGAGGAGGGAGGGAGGGCGGGGAGAGAAGGAGGTGGGGGGCAGAAAGGAGGGAAGGAGGGGGGGGGAGGAGGAAAGGGAGGAGGGAGGGAAGGGGGGGGGTGGGGAGGGACAGAGAAGGGAGGGAAGAGGGAGGGAGGGAAACAGGAGAAGGGAGGGAAGGAGGGTGGGAGGGAGACAGAGAAGGGAGGAAGGAGGGAGGAGGGAAACAGAGAAGGGAGGGAAGGAGGGGGGAGGGAAAACAGAGAGAAGGGAGGGAAGGAGGGTGGGAGGGAGGGGAGACAGAGAAGGGAGGAAGGAGGGAGGAGGGAGACAGAGAAGGGAGGGAAGGAGGGAGGGAGGGAAGAGAGAGGATGAAGAAAGGAGGTGTCTGTCCGGAGGTAAAGTGAGTCACCCTGAAGATATACAGTTGAAGTCAGTTTTACATACACTTGGTTGGAGTCATTAAAAACTTGTTTTCAACCACTCCACAAATTTCTTGTTAACAAACTATAGTTTTGGGTCGGTTAGGACATCTACTTTGTTGCATGACACAAGTAATTTTTCCAACAATTGTTAACAGACAGATTATTTCACTTATAATTCACTGTATCACAATTCCAGTTGGTCAGAAGTTTACATACACTAAGTTGACTTGTGACTTTTTAAACAGCTTGGAAAATTCCAGAAAATGATGTCATGGCTTTAGAAGCTTCTGATAGGCTAATTGACATCATTTGAGTCAATTGGAGGTGTACCTGTGGATGTATTTCAAGGCCTACCTTCAAACTCGGTGCATCTTTGCTTGACATCATGGGAAAATCAAAATAAATCAGCCAAGACCTCGAAAAAAAATGGTAGACCTCCTCAAGTCTGGTTCATCCTAGGAGCAATTTCCAGATGGCTGAAGGTACCACGTTCATCTGTACAAAACAATAGTATGCAAGTCAATAAACACCATGGCACCATGCAGCCGTCCTACCGCTCAGGAATAAGACATTCTGTCTCCAAGAGATGAACATACTTTGGTGCCGAAAAGTGCAAATCAATCCCAGAACAACAGCAAAGGACCTTACAGATGATGCTGAGAGAGAAAACAGGTACAAAAGTATCTATATCCACAGTAAAACAAGTCCTGTTTCGACCTAACCTGAAAGGCCGCTCATCAAGGAAGAAGCCACTGCTCCAAAACCGCCATAAAAAAAGCTAGACTACGGTTTGCAACTTTCCTGGGGACAAAGATCGTACTTTTTTGCACAGAGAAATATCCTGTGGTCTGATGAAACAAAAATAGAACTGTTTGGCCATAATGACCATCTTATGTTTGGAGGAAAAAAGGGGGGTTGCCTTGCAAGCCGAAGAACACCATCCCAACCATGAAGCACTGGGTGGCAGCATCATGCTGTGGGGTCCTTTTGCTGCAGGAGGACTGTGCGCTACATGCACTCGATGGCATCATGAGGAAGGAAAAAAATGTGGATATATTGAAGTAACATCTCACGACATCAGTCGGAAGTTAAAGCTTGGTCGCAATGGGTCTTCCAAATGGACAATGACCCCAAGCATACCTCCAAAGTTGTGGCAAAAATGGCTTAAGGACAACAAAGTCAAGGTGTTAGAGTGGCCATCACAAGGCCTGACCTCAATCCTATAGATAATTTGTGGGCAGAACTCAAAAACCTGTGCGAGCAAGGATGGCCTACAAACCTAACTCAGTTACACCAGCTCTGTCAGGAGGAATGGGCCATTCACCCAACTTACTGTGGGAAGCCGGAAGGCTACCCAATACGTTTCACCCAAGTTAAACAATTGCTACCAGGCTACCAAATACTAATTGAGTGTATGTAAACTTCTGACCCACTGGGAATGTGATTAAAGAAATAAAAGCTGAAATAAATCATTCTCTCTACCTATTATTCTGACATTTCCATTCTTAAAATAAAGTGGTGATCCTAACTGACCTAAGACAGGGAATTTTTACTAGGATTAAATGTCAAGGATTTTGAAAAGCTGAGTTTAAATGTGTTTCGCTAAGGTGTATGTAACTTCAAAACTTCAACTGTACATGCAAATACAGGGTGGGAGAGAGAACAGAAGTGAACAAGAGCGAGAGAAAAAAGGGAGCGAGAGAGAGTATAGGGAAGTGAATGATTGATAGAAAGCACATTAGTATGGTTTCTCTCTATAACTCCAGGAGGACAGTGACACACCCAGCGACTATGATTCATGATTATTATATAAACCTATAAAACCACTGTGTCTCTAACCAGTAAATAATGACCTAAACTACTACTGGCCTACAGTATCTATGTGTGTCCCTTGTCAGTCTATCGTGTCCATGTTTTTTCCTATGTTTTACTGCAGGTGTATATGACCTTGTGTTGCCACATCTACAGTACGTGTGTATGTAGCATTTTAAAAACAGATTATTTCCCATTAATGTCTTTAGCATTATTCTGTGGTCATTGGAGGACAATAACACTGCTACGTCTGTGAATGCAACATGCGTGTGGGCGGCGTGCGTCTTTCATCAGTCACTTTAACTCTACCCACATGTACATATTACTTCAACCTACCTCAACTAGCCAAGGTGCCCGCACATTTACTCTGCACCGGTACCCCCCCTGTATATATAGCCTCCCTACTGTTATTTTATTTTACTTCTGCTCTTTTTTTTCTCAACACTTTTTGTTGTTGTTTTTTTTTACTTTTTGTTAAATAAATAAATGCACTGTTGGTTAAGGGCTGTAAGTAAGCATTTCACTGTAATGTCTGCACCTGTTGTATTCGCATGTGACCAATACAATTTGATTTGATTTGATTTGACACTCTCTGAGTGGCGCACGTGGTCTAAGGCACTGCATCGCAGTGCTATGTGCCACTAGAGATCCTGGTTCGAATCCAGGCTCTGTCGTAGCAGGCCATGACCGGAGAGCCCCATGGGGCGGCGCGCATTGGCCCAGCGTCGTCCAGGGTAGGAGGAATGTCGGCAGGATGTAGCTCAGTTGATAGGAGCATGGCGTTTGGCTACGCCAGGGTTGTGGGTTCGATTCCCCCAGGGGGTATGAAAAAAAAAATAAATAATGTAAGTCGCTCTGGATAAGAGCGTCTACTTAAATAACGTAAAATGTAAATGTAATTTGATTTGTGTGTGTCTACATCTGTTTTGTGACTGCGTCCAAAATGTCAACCTATAGCCTTTACAGTGCACTACGTTTGTCTAGAGCCCTATGGGTAAATGAATAGGGTACCGTTTGGAAAACAGACTGTGTGTGAGTGATGATTTCAGCCTGATTGGAACGACCGCTCCGTGAATTAGCGCTGATGCTAGCAACTTCAATGGGACCATTTAGCATTCCGCTAATAGCCTGTCACCATGGGCGGTCATCAGCCTCACATTGACCTATTGACCTCTCTCAAAATGGCCTCTCTCTCATTATTTTTCATCTGTGTGTGTGTGATATAGTGTGTGTGTGTGTGTGTGTGTGTGTGTGTGTGTTTTGTAAGTGTAAGTGTGTGTGTGTGTGTGTGTGTGTGAGCTGGCTGTCTTGCCTGCTATATATCATCAGGTGGGACATGAATGTGTTTCAATACAGCAATCAATTAGATGTTAACATGCAGGTTCTGTCAGATGAACAGAAGGGGACCCGTAGGGGGTACAGAGGTGTGTGTGTGAGAGAGAGTGAGAGTTTGTGTACTGTGTGCGTGTGTGTGTGTGTGTGTGTGTGTCTCGTGTGTGTGTGTGTGTGTGTGTGTGTGTGTGTGTGTGTGTGTGTGTGTGTGTGTGTGTGTGTGTGTGTGTGTGTGTGTGTGTGTGACAGTGTACAACTTTTTCTGATGATTCTTGGAAACTGCTCTGTTTGTGTTCTCAAAGGTCATGATGTTTCATCTCCTGCTGCGGCTCCCAGAACACTTAATGGGGAGTTGCTGCAGTCTCCCAGAGGTTACAATGAGCTGAGCAACACACACACACACACAACACACACACACACACACACAAACACGCGCACACACACTCACTGCAGGGGTAAAACAATGTAAAGAGAAAGGAAGGATGAAGGTCGTTGTATTTTTGCGTTTTGAAAGACGAGGTCATTTTGAGTGTCGACGTAGAGTTACTAAAGTTTGTGTGGAAACTCCTCAGAGTGGATATCACCATGGTAACAAGAGAGGCAACAGAACTGTGGAATAGAGTGAGAGTTCCATGTGATTCTGATTCCACAGTGAGATGTCGGATGGATGAATGATCTGGCTTCTAGGATGCTCCCTAAATGGCACCGTATTCCAAAATAGTGCACAACTTGACCAGAGTCCATTGGGAAAGTAGTGTTGTGTCAGAACGGCGACAGTGAAATGCGGTAGGCGAAGTCACCACATGAGACACGGAGCTACTGGAAACCGTACTTTAATAAAAGTCGCCAGTGAAATAAACAGTCTCCAAAAACAACGGAGAAAACTAACAACCGGCATACTGCCGATGACACAAAACAATAACACAACACACAATGCACGCACAGAGGGTTAAATAGGGAATACAATACAACATAATAGGGAACAGGTGTACACAATCAGACACAACAAGTCAAACACCGAAACATAGATCGGTGGCAGCTAGTACTCCGGGACTACGAACGCCGAAGCCTGCCCGAGCAGGGAGGAGGAGCAGCCTCGGCTGAATCCGTGACAGTATCCCCCCCTTGACGCCCGGCTCAGCCGTCCGCCGACCCCGGCCTCGGGAGCGGCCAGGAGGACGTGGAGCAGGGCGGAGCCGGATGACTCGGTGGAAGTCCCTCAACAAGGAGGGATCTAGAATGTCCCTCCTGGGGACCCAGCACCGTTCCCTCCAGACCGCACCCCTCCCACTCCACTGAGATACTGCAGGCCCCCCGTCCGACGCCTCGAATCCAAGATGGACCGGACTGAGTACGCCGAGCCCCCTCGATGTCCAGTGGGGCGGAGGAGCCTCTCTGTACCTCATTCTCCTGGAGGGGGGACCAGCCACCACCGGCCTGGAGGAGAGACACATGGAACGAGGGGGTTAATGCGATAATACCTGGGCAGTTGTAACCTATAACATACCTCGTTCAATCTCCTCAGGACTTTAAAGGGCCCCACAAACCGCCCGACCCAGCTTCCCGGCAGGGCAGGCGAAGGGGCAGGTTTTCGGGGTCGAGAGCCAGACCCGGTCTCCTGGTGCATACACGGAGCTCACTGCGGTGGCGATCGCGCTCGCCTTTTGCCACCTGATGGCCCGCTGCAAATGGACGTGCGCAGCATTCCAAGTTTCCTCCGAGCGCCGAAACCACTGCGTCCACCGCAGGGGCCTCGATCTGGCTCTGATGCCAAGGTGCCAGAACGGCTGGTAACCCTAACACACACTGGAAAGGTGTCAGGTTAGTAGACGAATGACGTGAGGGAGTTTTGGGCTATCTCTGCCCAGGGAATATATCCCGACCACTCCCCCTGCCGGTCCTGGCAATATGACCTCAGAAACCTACCCACATCCTGGTTAACTCTCCACCTGCCCATTTCACTGGGTGAAAACCTGAGGTAAGGCTAATCGAGACCCCCAGACGTTCCATAAATGCCCTCCAGACCCTAGAGGTGAACTGGGGACCCCGATCAGACACTATATCCTCAGGCACCCCATAGTGCCGGGAAGACGTGTGTAAACAGGGCCTCAGCAGTTTGTAGGGCAGTAGGGGAGACCTGGCAGGGGAATGAGAGCGGCAGGCTTTAGAAAACCCGATCCACAACGACCAATATCGTAGTGTTTCCCTGAGAGGGGGGAAGGTCCGTCACAAAATCCACCGATAGGTGAGACCACGGCCGTTGTGGAACGGGTGTTGTAACTTCCCCCTGGGCAGGTGTCTAGGCGCCTTACACTGGGCGCACACCGAGCAGGAGGAAACATAAACCCTCACATCCTTTGCTAAGGTTGGCCACCAGTATTTTCTCACTAAGGCAGTGCACTGTCCGACCAATACCTGGATGACCAGAGGAGGGTGACGTGTGAGCCCAGTATATCAACCGTCGTGAACCTCGAGCGGCACGCATCTCACCCTCTGGACACTGTGGAGGAGTAGGGTCGGAACGTGACGCCCGCTAGATTTCCGCATCCACCTCCCACACCACCGGTGCCACTAAACAAGACTCCGGGAGTATGGGAGTGGGCTCAATGGACCTCTCCTCGGTGTCATATAGTCGGGACAGGCGTCTGCCTTAGCGTTCTGGGACCCTGGTATATATGTGATCTTAAATACAAAGCGGGAAAGGAACAGTTGACCACCTTGCCTGGCGAGGATTCAACCTCCTCGCTGCCCGGATGTACTCCAGGTTACGATGGTCAGTCAGAATGAGAAAAGGGTGTTTAGCCCCCTCCGCCAATGTCTCCACACCTTCAGGGCTTGAACCCCAGCCAGCAGCTCCCTATCCCCCGTCATAATTCGCTCCGCGGACTGAGCTTCTTAGAATAGAAAGCACAGGGGCGGAGTTTAGGTGGCGTACCCAGCGCTGAGACAGCACAGCGCCGATCCCAGCCTCGGAAAGCGTCCACCTCCACCTGGAATGCCAAAGAGGATCCGGATGCGCCAGCACCGGAGCCGAGGTAAACAGGTCCCTGCAAGCGTTTAAACGCCTATATCAGCCTCAGCTGACCACTGCAGGCGCACCGACCACCCCTTTAGCAGAGAGGTAATAGGGAGCCGCTACCTGTCCAAAGCCCCGGATAAACCTCCGGTAGTAATTGGCAAAACTCAAGAAGCGCTGCACCTCCTTTACCGTGGTCGGGGGTCTGCCAATTACGCTCTGGCAGAAACGCTGGTCAACCTCCATCTCTACACCCTGACGCGGACAAACGATGTCCCAGGAAGGGGAGATGGACTCCTGGAAAGAACAGACATTTCTCCGCCTTCACATTACAGGTCATGTTCCAACAGTCTACCAAGCACTCGACGCACCAGGGACACATGTTCGCTCGTAGCGGAATATATTAGGATATCATCAATATATACCACAACACCCTGTCCATGCAAGTCCCGAAAAAATCTAGTCCACAAATGATTGGAAGACTGAAGGAGCATTCATTAACCCGTATGGCATGATGAGGTACTCATAGTGACCCGAGGTGGTACTAAATGCTGTCTTCCACTCATCTCCATCCCTAATGCGCACCAGATTGTACTGCGCTCCTGAGATCTAATTTTTGCTGAAGAATCGCGCCCCGTGTAATGACTCCGTCATGCTAGCAATCAGAGGAAGAGGATAGCTGTATTTGATGGTGATCTGATTTAGACCACGTGTAATCAATACACGGGCGTAAACCCCCATCCTTCTTCTTCACAAAAAAGAAACTTGAGGAAGCAGGGGAAGTAGACGGCCATATGTAACCCTGTCTCAAAGATTCGTGACATAGGTTTCCCATAGCGGCCGTCTCCTCCTGAGATAGAGGATACACGTGACTACGGTGAAGCGCAGCGCCTACCTGGAGGTCTATCGCACAATCCCCTGTCGATGAGGTGGTAAGTGAGTCGCCTTCCTCTTACTGAAGGCGAGAGCCAAATCGGGCGTACTCAGGTGGAATATGCAAGGCGGGAACTTGGTTCTGGCTTTCCACCGTCGTTGCCCCTACGGAAACGCCTAAACACTGCCCAGTACACTGATCCGACCATCCCTGGAGAGCTCTCTGCTGCCATTTAATGTTTGGGTCATGAGCTGTTAACCAGGGAAGCCCCCAACACCACGGGAAACGCAGGAGAATCAATCAAATACAACCGTAGATCTCCTCACGACCCTCCTGCGCTTTCATCCCGAGGCGCCGTGACCTCCCCCTAATCAAACCAGACCCCAACGGGCGGCTATCTAGGGCATGAATGGGGAAGGGCACATCAACAGGCACAATAGAATCCCTAACTTATAGGTGAACTGACGATCAATGAAATTCCCAGCCTGCGCCTGAATCTACTAGCCCTTATGCTGGGAGTGAGGAGAAAACCTCAGGAAACACCACTTTAATACACATATGATCAGCAGAGAGCTCTGGGTGAGTTGGGTGCCTACTCACCGGGAAACACTCATCAGTGCGTCGCCCACTGCCTCGATTCCTAGGGAGACCTTCCCAGCACCGACCAGCAGTGTGTCCTCTGCGGCCACAGTTGGTGCAGGGGGACAGCCTCCCTCCTGGTCTCCCTACTAGTCTCCCTAGCACCAGCACCCCCGAGCTCCATAGGGGTCGGCTCGAAGTGCTGGGGGATGGAATGGACGGCTCCGAATCCGGACGTCCGACGGGTAGCCAACAGGGTATCCAGGCGAATCGACATGTCCACCAGTTGGTCAAAGCTGAGGTTGGTGTCCCTGCAGGCTAATTCCCGTACGCAACGTCCTCTCTCAGGCTGCATCTGAAGTGGTCGATGAGGCCCTCTCATTCCATCCCGTGTTGGCGGCTAGCGTCCCGAAGTCCAGCGCAAAACTCTGCGCGCTCCTCCTCCTGTCTAAGGTGGAATCAGACGCTCACCCGCCGCTTTACCCTCTGGGGATGATCGAATACTGCCCGGAAGCGGCGGGTGAACTCCGCATAGTGACCGTGAGCAGGCATCTATCCCACCCCATTCGCGCGTTGGGCCCCTCCAGCGCCTTGCCGGACAGACAGGAGATGAGGGCGGACACGCCTCGTATCCCAAGGGCGCCCGGGTGAATGGTGGCGAGGTAGAGTTCAACCTGGAGTAGGAACCCCTGACACCCGGCCACGGTGCCATCATAAGCCCTCGGGAGCGAGAGCCGAATCCCACTGGACTCCGGAGATGGACCGATGGGTATGGCTGATGATGGTGGCATCGTAGGAGGAGATGTGGGCAAACCTCCCCTCCCATCGCCTCAAAGTGTCCATCACTTCATGCATGGTGGTACCCAGGTGCTGGATCCTGGCCTCTTGGAGGATTATGCGCTCCTCCAGTGATCCCCTAGGGCACAACCGATCCTGCTGACTCCATGGTGGTGTGTTATTCTGTCAGAAACGGCGACAGTGAAATGCGGTGGCGAAGTCACACGCAGGGACATGGAGCTACTGGAAATTGTACTTTAATAAAAGTCGCCAGTGAAATGAACAGTCTCCAAACAACGGAGAAAAATAACAACCCGGTACACTGTCGATGACACAAAAACAATAACACACAACACACAATGCACGACAGAGGGTTAAATAGGGAATACAATACAACACAATGGGGAACAGGTGTACACAATCAGACACAACAAGTCAAACACCGAAACATAGATCGGTGGCAGCTAGTACTCCGGGACGGCGAACGCTGAAGCCTGCCCGAGCAGGGAGGAGGAGCAGCCTCGGCTGAATCCGTGACAAGTGCACTATGTAGAGAATAGTGTGTCATTTGGGACGTATCTGTAGAGTGCACTGGCATTAAGGTTATGGTGAATTGACACAGTACAAATCATGGCTCACTAGA
Source organism: Coregonus clupeaformis (assembly GCF_020615455.1). Lineage (NCBI taxonomy): Eukaryota > Metazoa > Chordata > Actinopteri > Salmoniformes > Salmonidae > Coregonus > Coregonus clupeaformis. The sequence continues at coordinate 12,171 of NW_025537842.1, read as the reverse complement.
TGGCTCTACATTTAAAACAACCTCCATCATGTTATCAGCTCTGGATCAGAGTGATTGGTTGGCTGGAAGTATTCCAGGAAATATTTGTGTGTGTGTGTTTGTGAGACAGTTCAAGTGTGTGTGCGTGTGTTTGTGAGAGAGTGCTTGTGCGTGTGTGAGTGTGTGCCGTTGAAGTTGTCTCAAGCACATAACCTAGTCAGTTATTTGGTCTGATTTCAAGTGTGCTCTATTCAGTGCCAATCAATTCCGCTGAGAGCTTTTAAGCATTTTCTCAAACGCTGAGAGAAGAGATAGAGAGAGATTGTTAGAAAGAGGGGGTGAGAGAGATAGAGAGGGAGGGAGAGAGAGAGAGAGAGAGAGAGAGAGAGGAGAGAGAGAGAGAGAGAGAGAGAGAGAGAGAGAGAGAGAGAGAGAGAGAGAGAGAGAGAGAGAGAGAGAGAGAGAGAGAGGGAGAGAGAGAGAGAGAGAGAGAGAGAGAGAGAGAGAGAGAGAGAGAGAGAGAGAGAGAGAGAGAGAGAGAGAGAGAGAGAGAGAGAGAGAGAGAGAGAGAGAGAGGGAGAGAGAGAGAGAGAGAGAGAGAGAGGGAGAGAGAGAGAGAGAGAAAGGAGAGAGAGAGAGAGAGAGAGAGAGAGAGAGAGAGAGAGAGAGAGAGAGAGAGAGAGAGGGAGAGAGATAGAGAGAGAGAGAGAGAGAGAGAGAGAGGGAGGGAGAGAGATAGAGAGAGAGAGAGAGAGAGAGAGAGAGAGAGAGAGAGAGAGAGAGAGAGAGAGAGAGAGAGAGAGAGAGAGAAAGAGAGAGAGAGAGAGAGAGAGAGAGAGAGAGAGAGAGAGAAGAGAGAGAGAGAGAGAGAGAGAGAGAGAGAGAGAGGGAGAGAGAGTAGAGAGGGAGGGAGAGAGAGAGAGATTGTAACAGCTCTCAACAGTTAGCAACTGCACCAAGACTTTCTCCTATAGCCAGGGGAAATACACAACATTATATAACATACATGCTTCCCTATAAGTAGACTATAATATTGTGTCAGCTCTGTGCAACACAATTCTACCTTCATTGTTTAATCAGCTGCAGCCCAGGGAAGACTTTGTATTTGGGTTATATGAGGCAGACTCTCAGTGCATCCCAAATGGCACCCTTTTCCCCATAGAGCTCTGGTCAAAAGTAGGATGCTATTTGGGGACACATACAGAGTCCAACCTTAAATAACCAGTATAGACTCTGACCAAAAGTACTGTCATAGGGAATAGGGTGCCATTTGGGGATGCAACTTCGAAAGCAATCAGTCATTTCACACTGCAGAGAGTTGAGATCAGGTAGCAGTCACTACACTGCTGGAGGAATCATCTTCTGAGTGAACATGGTGTGTGTGTGTGTCTGTTTGTATGTGTGTTTGTGTGCGCTCACGTGTGTGTATGTGAGTGTGAGTGTGTGTGTGTGTGTGTTTCTGAGTGTGTATGTTGTGTGGCTCGCAAGGGAAGTAATTTTTCGGTCCAGTTCCTTACCGTCATTCTTCAATTAACTTTCCAGTCCGGTCAGGGTAAGAAGATCCATTGCAACCTCGATGAACATGTGGTTGGATACTGGCGACTGGTTGTGTGTGTCTACCAGTATGTGTGTGTGTGTGTATGTGTGTGTGTGTGTGTGTGTGTGTGTGTGTGTGTGTGTGTGTGTGTGTGTGTGTGTGTGTGTGTGTGTGTGTGTGTGTGTATGTGTGTGTGTGTGTGTGTGTGTGTGTACAGTGGGGGAAAAAAAGTATTTAGTCAGCCACCAATTGTGCAAGTTCTCCCACTTAAAAAGATGAGAGAGGCCTGTAATTTTCATCATAGGTACACGTCAACTATGACAGACAAAATGAGAAAAAATATCCAGAAAATCACATTGTAGGATTTTTAATGAATTTATTGGTAAATTATGGTGGAAAATAAGTATTTGGTCAATAACAAAGTTTCTCAATACTTTGTTATATACCCTTTGTTGGCAATGAGCACAGGTCAAACGTTTTCTGTAAGTCTTCACAAGGTTTTCACACACTGTTGCTGGTATTTTGGCCCATTCCTCCATGCAGATCTCCTCAGAGCAGTGATGTTTTGGGGGCTGTTGCTGGGCAACACGGACTTTCAACTCCCTCCAAAGATTTTCTATGGGGGTTGAGATCTGAGACTGGCTAGGCCACTCCA
>NW_025537842.1:0-7500 GCF_020615455.1 Coregonus clupeaformis | reverse complement strand
CACTAGGTCCCCCCGTGTGGTTTTGGGATTTTTGCTCACCGTTCTTGTGATCATTTTGACCCCATGGGGTGAGATCTTGCGTGGAGCCCCAGATCGACGGTAGATTATCAGTGGTCTTGTATGTCTTCCATTTCCTAATAATTGCCCCCCACAGTTGATTTCTTCAAACCAAGCTGCTTACCTATTGCAGATTCAGTCTTCCCAGCCTGGTCAGTCTACAATTTTGTTTCTGGTGTCCTTTGACAGCTCTTTGGTCTTGGCCATAGTGGAGTTTGGAGTGTGACTGTTTGAGGTTGTGGACAGGTGTCTTTTATACTGATAATAAGTTCAAACAGGTGCCATTAATACAGGTAACGAGTGGAGGACAGAGGAGCCTCTTAAAGAAGAAGTTACAGGTCTGGAGAGCCAGAAATATTGCTTGTTTGTAGGTGACCAAATACTTATTTTCCCCCATAATTTGCAAATAAATTCATTAAAAATCCTACAATGTGATTTTCTGGAGAAAAAAATTCTCAATTTGTCTGTCATAGTAGACGTGTACCTATGATGAAAATTACAGGCCTCTCATCTTTTTAAGTGGTAGAACTTGCACAATTGGTGGCTGACTAAATACTTTTTTTCCCCACTGTATGTGTGTGTGTGTGTGTGTATGTGTGTGTGTGTGTGTGTGTGTGCGCGTGCAGGTGTGTGTGTGTGTGTGTATGCTTGTGCGTGTGTGTGTGTGTGAGTGTGTGTGTGTGTGCGTGTGTGTGCGTGTGTGTGTTTGTATGCGCGTGCGTGTTTGTGTGTGTGTGTGTGTGCATGTGTATGTGTGTATGTGTGTGATGCGCGTGCGGGTGTGTGTGTGTGTGTGTGTGTGCGTGTGTGCGTATGTGAGTCTGTGTGTGTGTGTGCGTGTGTGTGCGTGTGTGTGTGTTTGTATGCGCGTGCGTGTGTGTGTGTGTGTGCGTGTGTGTGTGTGTGTGTGTGTGTGTGTGTGTGTGTGTGTTCGCGTCGTGTGCAAAGTGTGCGTTCGTGTGTTTGTATGCGCGTGCATGTTTGTGTGCGTGTGTATGTGTGTATGTGTGTATGCGCGTGCTCAGTGTGTGTGTGTGTGTGCGTGTGTGCGTATGTGAGTCTGTGTGTGTGTGTGCTGTGTGTGTGTGTGTGTGTGTGTGTGTGTGTGTGCCTAGAAACGGTGATATTCAGTGGTTGCTGCTCCAAAGCTGTACGTCCATGGACATAATAATTAGTTAAGGGATGGAACAAAAACCTGCTCAGCCAGTACCTCGCCAGAACACGAGAGAACCCTGTTCTGAATCCATAGTGACGTCACCTCCCAGGACCAGAGAGAGACCCTGGTCTGAATCCATAGTGACGTCACCTCCCCAGGACCAGAGAGAGACCCCTGGTCTGAATCCATAGTGACGTCACCTCCCCAGGACCAGAGAGACCCCTGGTCTGAATCCATAGTGACGTCACCTCCCCAGGACCAGAGAGAGCCCCTGGTCTGAATCCATAGTGACGCTCACCTCCCAGGACCAGAGAGAGACCCATCGTCTGGATCCATAGTGACGCTACCTCCCCAGACCAGAGAGAGACCCATGGTCTGGATCCATAGCCACTGGGAAACACAATTGTGTTTGTGCCTAAGAATGTTATTCTAAATCTAAGTTTTAACAACAAGATGTTTAACGCTTGAGAGAGGAGAACAAAGAAGATCCATGTTACATTCTAATAGAACCATATATTATAATAGGACATTCTAATAGAACCATATATTATATTAGGACGTTCTAATATAACCATATATTATAATAGGACATTCTAATGGGACAATCATTATAATAGGACATTCTAATGGGATAATATATTTTGATAGGACATTCTAAAAGAACCATATATTATAATAGGACATTCTAATGGGACAATATAATATAATAGGACATTCTAATGGGACAATATATGATAATAGGACATTCTATTGGGACCATACATGAATATTATTTAAATTACATTGCATACATTCACTTGCCAATCACTGGAATAGAATGATGTGCAGTTGCTTAAAAATATTTACCCCCCCTTGGCATTTTTTCTATTTTGTTACCTTACAACCTGGAATTTAAATGGTTTTGGGGAAGTTTTATCATTTGATTTACACAACATGCCTACCACTTTGAAGATGCAAATATTTTTTTATGTGAAACAAACAAGAAATAAGACCAAAAACAACTTGATAGTGCATAACTATTCACCCCCCAAAAAAATCTATACTTTGTAGAGCCACCTTTTGCAGCAATTACAGCTGCAAGTCTCTTGGGGTATCTCTCTATAAGCTTGGCACATCTAGCCACTGGGATTTTTTCCCATTCTTTAAGGCAAAACTGCTCCAGCTCCTTCAAGTTGGATGGGTTCCACTGGTGCACAGCAATATTTAAGTCATACCACAGATTCTCAATTGGATTGAGGTCCGAGCTTTGACTAGGCCATTCCAAGACATTTAAATGTTTCCCCTAAACCACTTTGAGTGTTGCTTTAGCAGAATGCTCAGGGTCATTGTCCTGCTGGAAGGTGAACCTCCGTCCCAGTCTCAAATCTCTGGAAGACTGAAACAGGTTTCCCTCAAGAATTTCCCCTGTATTTAGCGCCATCCATCATTCCTTCAATTCCTGACCAGTTTCCCAGTCCCTGCCGATGAAAACATCCCCACAGCATGATGCTGCCACCACCATTTTTCACAGTGGGATGGTGTTCTCGGGGTGATGAGAGGTGTTGGGTTTGCGCCAGAGCGTAGCGTTTTCCTTGATGGCCGAAAAGCTCAATTTTAGTCTCATCTGACCAGAGTACCTTCTTCCATATGTTTGAGGAGTCTCCCACATGGCTTTTGGCTCGAATACCAAATGTGTTTGCTTATTTTTTTTCTTAAGCAATGGCTTTTCTGGACACTCTTCGGTAAAGCCCAGCTCTGTGATGTGTACGGCTTAAAGCGATCCTATGGACAGATACTCCAATCTCCGCTGTGGAGCTTTGCAGCTCCTTCAGGGTTATCTTTGATCTCTTTGTTGCCTCTCTGATTAATGCCCTCCTTGCCTGGTCCGTGAGTTTTGGTGGGCGGCGCTCTCTGACAGGATTGTTGTTATGACATATTCTTTCCATTTTTTAATAAAGGATTTAATGGTGCTCTGTACGATTTTCAAAGAATTCAGATATTTTTTTTTATAACCCAACTCTGATCTGTACTTCTCCACAACTTTGTCCCTGACCTGTTTGGAGAGCTCCTTGTTCTTCATGGTGCCGCTTACTTGGTGGTGCCCCTTGCTTAGTGTGTTGCAGACTCTGGAGCCTTTCAGAACAGGTGTATATATACTGAGATCATATGACAGATCATGTGACACTTAGATTGCACACAGGTGGACTTTATTTAACTAATTATGTGACTTCTGAAGGTAATTGGTTGCACCAGATCTCATTTAGGGGCTTCTAGCAAAGGGGGTGAATTCATATCAATGCACCATTTTTCTGTTAAGTTATTTTTTTTCATTTCACTTCACCAATTTGGACTGTTTTGTGTATGTCCATTACATGAAATCCAAATAAAATCCATTAAATTACAGATTGTAATGCAACAAAAATGGGAAAAACCAAGGAGGATGAATACTTTTGCAAGGCACTGTCCTGACAGAGCAGAGTCAGGATATATGGAGAGGAAGAATAGACAGAGAGGAATAAACGAGAGATGGAAAGAGAGAGTAGAGGTCAGGATGTTGTAGGTTAACAATACGATCATGTCTCCAGCGTCGCCAGGTCAGGATGTTATGGGTTAACAATACGATCATGTCTCCAGGTTGCCAGGTCAGGGTGTTGTGGGTTAACAATATGATCATGTCTCCACGTCAGCCAGGTCAGGATGTTATGTGTTAACAATACGATCATGTCTCCAGGTTGCCAGGTCAGGATGTTGTGGGTTAACAATATGATCATGTCTCCAGGTTGCCAGGTCAGGATGTTGTGGGTTAACAATATGATCATGTCTCCAGGTTGCCAGGTCAGGATGTTGTGAGTTAACAATATGATAATGTCTCCAGGTTGCCAGGTCAGGAAGTTATGGTTTAACAATATGATCATGTCTCCACGTCGCCAGGTCAGGATGTTGTGGGTTAACAATACGATCATGTCTCCAGGTTGCCAGGTCAGGAATTTACGGGTTAACAACATGATAATGTCTCCAGGTCTCCAGGTCTTCAGGACAAGCTGGCTATAATCTGAACCCAATGGGCCACCCTGACACTGTCCTGATTTAGAGACAGCACAGACGGCAGTCTACACCACCTGTGTGTGTGTGTGTGTGTGTGTGTGTGTGTGTGTGTGTGTGTGTGTGTGTGTGTGTGTGTGTGTGTTGTGTGACTACGCCACCTGTTTCCCCTCTAGATCTTCACAACATGCCTCACTGACCCACATAATGGGACGCCCAACACACACACACACACACACACACACACACACACACACACACACACACACACACACACACATACACAAATATCTCCCACCCTCCTGAACACAAATCACCTCTTACTCATCCCATATGGCCTACCAGATCAAAAACCCTGTTCCATGTGGGCCTTCAAATGCCCTATAATGTTGGAATCTCTCCCCGAGGAGAGACAATGTGATTCCAGGTAATCTCTTCAGCTTCGAACTGTGTTTTTCCCACTGAGCTGACAACGTGGGTGTTGGTTATGGTGTTGACTAACACAAGTCACTGGGTCTGAGCTAGGTCATGCACCACCTTTTGCCAATTTTGTAATATCCTTCAGTTCTCCTTCTACCCTGTATAAAGCATGGTGTGTGTTTCTAATCATTACCTAATTTTAGTATATCGAACTACCTCCGTTTACAAAAAGCCAGTTTATCTCAGTTGATAAACCAGGTTCTTCTGTCAAGATATTTAAACCAGGTTCTTCAGTCAAGATATTGACCTGTCTGTCTATCTGTCTGAAAGATATTAAATGTGTTCTATGTGCACTATGAATTCACTCATACCCTAATGAAGAATGACTGAAGAAATGTTATCCATCCCATGCAGTCACTTTGAGAACAACCTTCACTTCATATAATGACTGGTGTGTCTGTCTTGAAAGGCTGTGCATAAAGCCTTTTTTTACTTTCTCATGAAGGATGATTGTCCATCTCATGAGACCACTGAGACCATGGATCAGCCACAGTCCCCTCAGACAGCTGAACCTCATGCGGTAGACCTGGCCCAACTACAGTTTGTTATTAGATCACTGTTGGTATGTGGACTGGGACTCTGAACAGGCCTTCATTGTTCGTCTTATAGGTTAGAACAAATCAAATGCCTATTTGGGCAAATTTCCTCTGTGTTTTACACTTGTAATTTGATTATAAGTAACTGTTCGGTGCAGAGACAGTGCACTATTACCAGGGACCCACAAGATGCCAAAGAATAGAAGTCTAATCTGCAATCACAATATGCCTGCATGGGTCTTGTAGGTTCAATGTTTTTGATTGTTGAACATAAAAGATTGTTAAAACACAAGGAAATGTGATTTTAATTCAGGAAATCTGTTCCCAATTATTCCCACGCATATTAGAGAGATGTGATCGTAAACAAATGTAAGCAAGGTTTGAAATTATTTTGTTTTTATCTTTTTATGTCGGTCTGGGTTGCGGTCAATTTGCAGTCTACAAATTATTTGTAATTATGTTTCCGGCCCCCTAACCATCCGCTCAAGAAAAAATCGTCCTGAGGCTGAATCTAGTGGGTGATCCCTGATGTAGAGCGATAAGACCACAATGTCTCATTCGCAATCTGTTCGAACCCTGTGTGCCTGCCTGTTGGTCTGCCTGTCTTTGGACAAGAATGTGTGTATGTGTGAGCTGTCTGAATCTCACACAGAATTCCCAAATTGGGAAATTCTCACTTCAGGATGGAGTGATCCTTATCTCTCCTGGGAGACATCCTGGGAACGTGGGAGGGAGTGTGGGAACATTGTGCCCCATCCTGGGGGATATCTCTATCTCTGGCCGTGTGGGATGTCTCTGTGTGGGTGTGGGAGGGGAGGATGTGGTTAAGTGGTTAATAGGAAACAGACGTTTACATCCTGAGTCAGTATGCTCTTACCAACTGAGCTACAGGGGACTTAACTCTCTATGTAGATGGCTCTGGTCTGGCCTAACTCTCTATGTAGATGGCTCTGGTCTGGCCTAACTCTCTATGTAGATGGCTCTGGTCTGACCTAACTCTCTTTGTAGATGGCTCTGGTCTGGCCTAACTCTCTATGTAGATGGCTCTGGTCTGGCCCTAACTCTCTGTAGATGTTTCTGTTCTAGCCCTAACTCTCTATGTAGATGGCTCTGGTCTGACCCTAACTCTCTTTGTAGATGGCTCTGGTCTGGCCTAACTCTCTATGTAGATGGCTCTGGTCTGGCCTAACTCTCTATGTAGATGGCTCTGGTCTGACCTAATTCTCTATGTAGATGGCTCTGGTCTGGCCTAACTCTCTATGTAGATGCCTCTGGTCTGACCTAACTCTCTATGTAGATGGCTCTGGTCTGACCTAACTCTCTATGTAGATGGCTCTGGTCTGACCTAACTCTCTATGTAGATGGCTCTGGTCTGGCCTAACTCTCTATGTAGATGGCTCTGGTCTGGCCTAACTCTCTATGTAGATGGCTCTGGTCTGACCTAACTCTCTATGTAGATGGCCTGGTCTGACCTAACTTTCTATGTAGATGGTTCTGGTCTGACCTAACTCTCTATGTAGATGGCTCTGGTCTGGCCTAACTCTCTATGTAGATGTTTCTGTTCTAGCCTAACTCTCTATGTAGATGGCTCTGGTCTGACCTAACTCTCTATGTAGATGGCTCTGGTCTAGCCTAACTCTCTATGTAGATGGCTCTGGTCCTGTGCAGTCCTCTGTAGGTCATTATTAGTTTCACTCCTTTCCTCAGACATTCCCGTTACTTCCAACACTGTTTCCTGTCTGTGTCTGAATGGGAAAACGCACAGACAAGCCAACTGTGTGACTGCCTGGATGGAGAGAAATAGAGTCTCTGGTCACAGAGTTACACGACCAGAACCACTTTAATTCTCAACTCATTTCATGTTGAATTTGGCAGCCCCACACAGCTCACTATAGATAGAGCGAAGCAGAAACAGAGAGAGAGACAGAGAGAGAAATAAGAAAAGAAAATAGGTATTTCAAGCCTGAGTGGCATTGAGAGGGTAATAAGACATGCTGGAATAGGGAAGGTATTGTACTTTAATAGAAAAGTGAAGTGAGGTGTGTGTGTGTGCGATGCGTGCATGCTTGCATTCGCGGCGGAAGTTCGTGGCCGGGCATGTGTGTTCATATGTGCACGTGTGTCTGTACATGTGTACCTGCATGTGTGTTCATATGTGCATGTGTGTGTGTGTGAACAAGAGACCACACAGCCCTTAAGTGTGTGTCCGTGTGTGTCCGTGTGTGTGTTCATGCATACCTTTATGCCTTG
>NW_025537841.1:0-26678 GCF_020615455.1 Coregonus clupeaformis | reverse complement strand
CCTTTCTACTTACAGTGGGGGAAAAAAGTATTTATCAAATTTGACATTCTCCCACTTACAAAGAGTAAAGCTTATTTTTCTATGTACCCCGTCAAGCTATGCCTAATGAAAAAATCCAATCACATTTTTTTTTTTTTTTTCAAATTATGGTGATGTATTTGGTCCCCTCTCAAACAGCAAGATTTCTATGCTCTACTTTTTAGGCTCCTTCTCACTCTTATTATCTAATCCATTGTTTATTCTTATCATATAAAACTTCCACAAACCTCAAATCCATCCCAAACTCCACTTGCCAAACCAACTCTCCAAGGACCCAGAAACAAATTTGGACCTACACAGGTGGGTGAATCTCCAATACGCAAGCAGCTTGGTTTGAAGAATCAATGTAGTTCGAAATGAAACATCCAACCACTATAATCTCCCCCGATCTGGGGCTCACGCAAAGATCTCTCACCTCGTGGGGGTCAATAATATCACAAACGTGAGCAAAAATCACCCAGAACCGCGGGGGGGGACCTATCAATGACCTCCGCCTGACCAAAGTCACAAAAACCAACCATCATAACATACTCGCCGCCAGGAAGACTCAAATCCTGCAGTGTCCGCAGTTCCTTTAGTCATTCCAGGCCCGTCTAGTTTGTGCATTTTTCCAGATTCCTTTCATTTTTTCTCACTCAGTCGTGTTTGAAAAAATCCCCCAAGACACCTTACACTCTGTAAGCATGGGTGGTGGAAACATCATGCTTTGGTCTGTTTTTCTGCACAAGGGCCATACTATCCGTTGGAGATATCCATTATCATCGTATTTTAGTAACCTCCTTCCATCCAAGCATTGAAATCGTGGCTGGTCTTTCAGCATATATCCCAACACACACCCCCAACTAGTGGCCTAAAGCATTTCAAGGTCCTGGAGTGGCCTACGTCTCTCATCTCAACCCCATAAAACATCTTTGAGGGAGTTGAAATCCTATTCTCCACAGCCCCCAAAACATCACTGCTCTAGAGGAGATCTGCATAAATGGGCCAAGGTACCCAAAACAGTGTGTCGAAACCCTTGTCGAGGCTTACAGAAATTTATATTCATTTCCAATATTTCATTTGAAACTTTTTTATTCAAATCTTATTTTCCACCATATTTAAATAATTCATTAATCCTACAATATGATTTTCTGATTTTCTTTTTTCATTTTGTCTGTCATGTTGCGTTACTTCTATAATTCCTCTCTCATCTTTTTGTGGAAACTCCTCTGTTCTACTTTTTTTTCCCACTGTACAAACTCATTAACCTCAAACTGCATCATTTCTACCAGTGGATTTCCCAGCCTTGTTTCTATTCGGTTCAAAGATACTTCTTACTCTGTTGTCCTACCATTACCGCTTGCATGTACATTAAACAGTGCCATTGAGTTTTGATGTTGCTTTTTAGTCCTTATTACTTCGCTCTCTGTTAGACGGCTAATTGTTTCTCATTTGATTGCTCTTCTAGTGTATTTAGCCTAATGTCAAATATTTGGCATGGCGCTATTTCTCGGCCTGGCGCTAACAACAAATATTTAGCCTCGGCCTAACACAATTTTCCTGGATATCAAAATTAAGCTATATACTTTGCTTCTAATATTTCTGCCTATAGATTTTCCTAATTTAACCAATATTTATCCTCGTTGCTAATGAACCAGATATTTGACACCAGGCCTCAACAGATATTTTACAGGCTAATAACAAATTTTCCTGGCGCTAATTGATTTTAGTCTAGCCTTAAAAAATCTCTTAAGCCTTTAATTTTTGTATTCTGTGGCTGCTAACAAAATATTTTGCCTGTAGACCCTATTCCCGACTTTGACTACTTTTGATCTCCCATCTGACTCAAAGTAGTGCATTACATAAGGAATATGTTATGACTCTGGTCAATAGTGCACCACTGAAATAGGCTTCCATTGGCACAACTACCTGATTTTCAGTAGCATGTTTAATGTTTTCCCTATTAAAACTACCATTAGCACCCTTCCCATTTTAATGTCTGTCACAATAAGCTCTCTGAGTCCTTTACACACACACATGCTATCTTCTCCCTGCCCCTTAAATCTATCTACTCTGCCGTTTGATCCGATCTCTTTCTGTGATCCCTCCATCCTACCACAATTAAACAATCTCTGCACGAATCTAAGCACACACAAACACCACACGCTAATGAATATTATTCTTTTGCAAACACACATATCCTTTTATTAGTACAGAACCCGTTCACAAAAATGGATCGTTCTTACAGACAGTGAGTCACATGGCTGTGGCTTCTATAAAAAGCGGGCATCACACTCCAGTTACTGTTTGATTGTTACATAGACCAGTACTAATTTTTATATTCGTGCCAGACCACCAATCCAGCATCTCAGAGCCCGGCCTCCTGGGCCTTCACCACAACTGTCTCAGGGTTTGCCGAAAATGTTCCGCCAAAAAACATCCATCAGTGGCGGTCCTGTAGACACAAAAAAACTGTTGATGAGAGGTCGAAGGTTTCCAGATCTCTACGTCACAAACAACAAATAACATCCAATACAACTGTATGCGGAGCGGCATCTCCACACCTACGTTTATCCTAATCGGATCGAGCAATTGCACAGACGACCACCCAGGTTCCATCTCCTATCATAAAACAGTGTCTCCAAGTGGAACGCGAGTCACCAGCCCTGGACTTGAGGTTCTACATCCCTGGCATGACACGGTTCAGTTTGCCAGGGTGGCCTCACACTCCCAGACCTCAACCCAATAAGCATCTTTAAGAACGAATAAGCTGTTCCTTCCGTCGTCAATCTCTCACTGCGTGATGCCATCGCGTCAGCATGTACCAACTCCTATGGTTTCCAACACCTTAATCCCTAAGAATTCGGCTGTTCTGGAGCAAGGGGGGTCACAGTTATGTCTTCTGATCTTATTTTTTACTATACTAATCCCCCACTTCTTGCCTGCTGTTGTTTTTATGATAATCTCATTCCTCCTACCCTTATCCACAATACTACTACTATTTATTATCTACGCTGATACCTCATTAGTACAAATTACACACACACACAGATCTTGGTTATCTTGTTATTTAGTTCTGCTCTCCTATCATGTGTGAATGGGGAATTCCTTTTCCCTTTTTCATTTCTTTCTGTGTTCTGACACCCCACACCCACACACACACACACACACACACCCCTCTTTGTGTCTTTGAATGATTCTGTTTTACTCCTAATCACTAGAAGGCGTCTGTTACCATACAATACGTGTTTTATCTCCACCTTTGTTATTTTTTTGTTTGGTTGTCTCTTTTTTTGCTTCTGGTCTTGTTTCTCTGCTTTTTAGGATCTTATTCAGACACATAACCACCCCATTAGTTTTGCTCTTTAATTTATTTTTATTAATGCTTTGACCCAACATCAAATTCTCTCCCAGGTCATATCGTGTTTGTCTGCATGCTCTCTCCTCAATGCTTCTTCATTTGTCTTTCCACCTCACGTTTCTCCTCTCCTCTCACTCAGACACAAACCCTTCCTTCGTTCCTCCCTCGCTTGATCTCTTTTTCTTTTTCTGTCCACTCTATCTTTCTCTCTCTCTCTCTCTCTCTCTCTCTCTCTCTCTCTCTCTCTCTCTCTCTCTCTCTCTCTCTCTCTCTCTCTCTCTCTCTCTCTCTCTCTTCCTTGTCCCTTTTCCTTTGTGTTTCTCAATGTTTTCCTCCCCTTTCTCCATCATCGTTTGCCTAATCCATTTTGTTTGTGTTATTTTTTTGTTTTCTTTTACACCTCATCCTATTATTCTGAATGTGTTTATATCTGTTTCTTTTTTAGTCTTTGTTTGTTTCTGTTTACTAGCTAGTATTGATGTCTCTTTGACAGTTAAGACAAATATTTCACTTTTCAAATTTTCACAGAAAAAGTTGATTTGTTCAAACTGCATCTTCTCATTACTCCTTTTGTTTGGGGTGAATAAAAATTGATTTGATTTCTTTCTAAACTCTAACTTCTTTGAAAAGTTGGATGAACTTCAATCCCATTTCTTTAGTGTTCTAAATACCTACACAACAAATAAAACATTTTTGGTAAACAATGGACCTCTTTACCTGCAGTTTGTTTGGTTCTGTTTTTACCATTATAATACTCTCCTGACTCACCTTTCATTTGATTTTTATTCTACTTAACCCCTAGGGGCCTTTTTACTAGAGGTGGAATCACGTGGAAGTGTGTCCCTGGGAGATGGTAACCATGGCTCATCTGCCCCACCTCACCCCCTCCCTGCCTCGTCCTACAACAAGTTGTCTCTCTTTCTTTTCTCTTTCGTTCTCTCCATCTCCCTTTTCTCTTTCTCTACATCTCTCTCTCTCTCTTTACCTAGCTAATTTGAAATATTCCTCCCTCCTGTCCTCCCTCTCCTCTCCCTCCTCCTCCCTCCTCTCTAATGCTAGTTTCTCTCTCTCCTTCATCCGCGGTTTCTCGGCCATCGGCGTCTATCTCCATTAGACCTCTCCTACACCACATCCCCGTCCTCTCCCATTTTTCCACTTTTTATCCCTTTTTTATTAATTTTTTTTGTGTGTGTGTGTATCGGATGTGTTAGGATTTTATGCGTTGTGTCTTTTCCTATCCAAAATGTGTCTCAAGCCAAGCCTTATAGCATATCCATAAACCTGAGATCCCCCTCTTTCTCTCTCTCTCTGTCTCTGTCTGTCATTCTCTGTTCTTTCCCTCTCTCTCTTTCTGTCTCTCTTCTTTCTCTCTCTCTTGTCTTTCTGTCTGTCTTTTTGTCTGTCTCTCCTTTCTTCTTTTCTCTCTCTCTCTCTCTCTCTCTCTCTCTTTTCACTTCTTGTCTGTTCTGTTCCCATTTACCCCTGAACTTTTTTTGTGAACTCACTCCCGGCGCGCAGCCTCTCTTAACATAAAGGTCACTCTTTTTAATAAATAGGATTATTATATCTTCTATCCCCATTACTAAGCATTCCACCAATACTTTAAATTCTTTTCTATTTTTTTATTGACGTTGCTACAGCTTGTTAATGTTGTGTCAATAGGATTAGGGTTTAAATTTTAACTGTCCTATTCCCATTTTCTGAAATCCCGTTGATTCTTTTTAACTTTTCAACCTTTTTTTTGTTTTCATGTGTTGTTCCTCTCTCTCTCTAAGCCGTCACCTCCATAACCAACATGGAGGGCTGGGTGGTCACCTGGTTCCCATCGGCCACCTATTCACACCCTCACTGAGGCGGACGGGGGAGGGGGGCCAACACTCCTTCCTCTACCAACATATTAATCTAGTCTTCTCTGTCTCTCTCTCTCCTCTCTCTTTTCTTTGAATCTTTTCTCTCATCTCCTCTCTCCTCCCCTCTCACCCCCTCTCATTTCCTCTCTTCTTTCTCTTCTCCTCTCCGAGTCAAACATAGTCAACATACCCTATTGCTCAGTGATATGAAAAATAGCTGGTGATCTTGGGCCTTCCCAAATCCTTTTACTCTTTCTAATCACTATATATAATTCTCTGACCCTCAGTGGTGTCGATATGGTGGGAGCCTCCAGCCTCAAAAAACAGACACACTGACTACTGGGCATTACTCTCTCTCTCTCTCTCTCCTCTCTCTCTCTCAGAGCTGTTCCAGTGTGGTGGTCGTGCGGAGCTCGATTCCGTCTGCGTTCTGGTTTGTCTTACTTCTTTGCTTAGCCGGGTATCTGCCTTTCCGGCTATTGGCCAAGCTGCAGGAAAGTGGAGCTGATACACCTGGTCAGGAGGTCTTCCCATAAACCAGCCATCTTCCTGTTAGGAGTGAGGACACACGCACACACACACACAAGCCATCTCCTTTACTTTGGTTATTGGTTAAATTAAATAATCTTCCATGGGCTTGTCTGGAATATGTTGTTTCCATAGGCTGAGCTGTTGTAAAGCGGGCTTTTAGTCTTTCCTTCCTTCCTCCCTCTCTCCTCTCTCCTAACCCTCTCCTTCCCTCTCTCCTCTCTCCTACCTCTCCTCCCTCTCTCCTCTCCCCTAGTCTCTCCTCCCTCTCTCCTCTCTCCTAGTCTCTCCTCTCTCCTCGTCTGTCCTCCCTCTCTCCTCTCTCCTAGTCTCTCCTCCCCTCTCTCCTCTCTCCTATCTCTCCTCCCCTCTCTCCTCTCTCCTAGTCTCTCCTCTCTCTAGTCTCTCCCTCCCTCTCTCCTCTCTCTTAGTCTGTCCTTCCCTCTCTCCTCTCTCCCTAGTCCCTCTTCCCTATCTCCTCTCTCTAATTCCTCCTTCCCTCTCTCCTAGTCTCTTCCCCTCTCTCCTAGTCTATCCTTCCCTCTCTACTCTCTCCTAGTCTCTCCTTCCCCTCTCTCCTCGTCTCTCCTTCCCTCTCTCTAGTCTCTCCTCCCTCTCTCCTACCTCTCCTTCTCTCTCTCTCTTACCTCTCTCCCCTCTCTCCTCTCACCTAGCTCTCTCCTCCCCTCTCTCCTCTCTCCTGAGTCTCTCCTCTCTCCTAGTCTTCCTCCTCTCTCTCCTCTCTCCTAGTCTCTCCTCCCCTCTCTCCTCTCTCTAGTTTCTCCTCTCTCCCTAGTCTCTCCTCCCTCTCTCCTCTCTCTAGTCTCTCCTTCCCTCTCTCCTCTCTTGTCCCTCCTTCCTATCTCCTCTCTCCTTCCTCCTTCCCTCTCTTCTAGTCTCTTCCCTCTCTATCTATCCTTCCCTCTCTCTCTCTCTAGTCTCTCCTTCCCTCTCTCCTAGTCTCTCCTTCCCTCTCTCTCTATCTCTCCCTCCCCTCTCTCCCTCCCTCCTCCTTCCCTCTCTCCTCTCTCTAGCCTCTCCTCCTCTCTCTCCTCTCACCTATCTCTCCTCCCCTTCTCTCCTCTCTCCTTCTCTCCTCCCTAGTCTGTCCTCCCTCTCTCCTCTCCCGTCTCTCCTCCCTCTCTCCTCTCTCCTAGTCTCTCTTTCCCTAGTCTCTCCTCCCCTCTCCCCCTCTCCTTCCCTCTCTCCTCTCTCCTAGTCCCTCCTCCCTCTCTCTCTCTCCCTCGCTCCTTCCCTCTCTCCCTAGTCTCCCGCCTTCCCTCTCTCCTAGTCTATCCTTCCCTCTCTACTCTCTCCTAGTCTCTCCTTCCTTCTCTCCTAGTCTCTCCTAGTCTCTCTCTCCCTCTCTCCTACCTCTCCTTCCTCTCTCCTCTCTCCTAGCCTCTCTCCTCCTCTCTCCTCTCCATAGTCTCTCTTCCCCTCTCTCCTCCTCTCCTAGATCTCTCTCCCTCTCTCCCTAGTCTGTCCTCCCCTCTCTCCTCTCTCCTAGTCTCTCCTCCCCTCTCTCCTCTCTCCTAGTCTCTCTTCTCTCCTAGTCTCTCCTCCTCTCTCCTCTCTCTTAGTCTGTCCTTCCCTCTCTCCTCTCTCTAGTCCCTCCTTCCCTCTCTCCTCTCTCCTATCCTCTTCCCTCCTCCTAGTCTCCCTTCCCTCTCTCCTAGTCTATCCTTCCCTCTCTACTCTCTCCTAGTCTCTCCTTCCCTCTCTCCTAGTCTCTCCTTCCCTCTCTCCTAGTCTCTCCTCCCCTCTCTCCAAGTCTCTCCTCCCCTCTCTCCTCTCTCCTAGTCACTCCTCCCCTCTCTACTTTCTCCTAGTCACTCCTTCCCTCTCTCCTCTCTCCTAGTCTCTCCTTCCCTCTACTCTCTCCTCCCCTCTCTCCTCTCTCCTAGTCTCTCCTCCCCTCTCTCCTAGTCTCTCCTTTCCTATCTCCTAGTCTTTCCTCCCCTCTCTAGTCTCTCCTAGTCTCTCCTTCACTATCTCTTCTCTCCTAGTCTCTCCTTCCCTGTCTCCTCTATCCAAAGTCTCTCCTCCCCCTCTCCTCTCTCCTAGTCTCTCCTCCCCTCTCTCCTCTCTCCCTAGTTTTCCTTCCCTCTCTCCTCTCTCCTAGTCCCTCCTTCCCTCTCCTCTCTTTTCTCTTCTTCCCTCTCTCCTAGTCTCTCCTTCCCTCTCTCCTAGTCTCCCTTCCCTCTCTCCTAGTCTCATTCCCTTTCTCCTCTCTCTCTCTCCTCCCCTCTCTCTCTCCTAGTCTCTCCTCCACTCTCCTCCTCCTCTCTCCTCCCTCTCTCCAAGTCTCTCCTCCCCTCTCTCCTAATCTCTCCATCCCTCTCTCTCCTAGTCTCTCCTTTCCTCTCTCCCTAGTCTCTCCTCCCCTCTCTAGTCTCTCCTAGTCTCTCTCTTCACTATCTCTTCTAACTCATAGTTTCTCCTTCCCTGTCTCCTCTATCCAAGTCCTCTCCTCCCCTCTCTCCTCTCTCCTATCACTCCTCCCCTCTCTCTGAATCTCTCCTCCCCTCTCTCCTCTTTCCTATCTCTCCATCCCTCTCTCCTCTCTCCTATCCCTCCTTCCCTCTCTCCTCTCTACGTAGTCTCTCCTTCCCTCTCTCCTAGTCTCTCCTTCCCTCTCTCCTAGTCTCTCCTTCCCTCTCTCCTAGTCTCCATTCCCTTTTTCTCCTCTCTCCTAGTCTCTCCTCTCCTCTCTCTTATTCTTCCTCCCCCTCACTCCTCTCTCCTAGTCTCTCCTCCTCTCTCTCAATCTCTCCTCCCTCTCTCTCTCTCTCCTAGTCTCTCCTTTCTCTCTCCTTCTCTCCCCTCCTGTCTCTCTATCTCCCTTCTCTCTCTCTTCTCTCCTAGTCTCTCTTCCCTGTCTCCTCTCTCCTAGTCTCTCCTCTCCTCTCTCTTAGTCTCTCCTCCCTTCTCTCCTCTTTCCTAGTCTCTCCTCCTCTCTCCTCTCTCTTCTCTCCTAGCCTCTCCCTCCCTCTCTCCTCTCTCCCTAACCTCTCCTTCCCTCTCTCTCCTCTCTCCTCGCCTCTCCACCCGTCTCTCCTCTCTCCCTAGTCTCTCCTCTCTCCTAGTCTGTCCTTCCTCTCTCTCCTCTCTCCTAGTCTCTTTCCCTCTCAAACTCTCTCTCTCTCTCTCTAGTCTCTCCTCCCTCTGTCCTAGTCTCTCCTCCCCTCTCTCTCCTCTTTACTAGTCTCTCACTCCCTCTCTCCTCCCCCTCCTCTCCTCTCTCCTAGCCTCTCCTTCCCTCTCTCCTCTCTCCTAGCCTCTCCCCGTCTCTCTCCTCTCTCCTAGTCTCTCCTCTCTCCTAGTCTGTCCTTCCTCTCTACTCTCTCTATCTCTTTCCCTCTCAGCTCCTCTCCTCTCTCCTATCTCTCCTCCCCTCTTCCTAGTCTCTCCTCCCCTCTCTCCTCTCTCCTAGTGTCTCAATTCCTCTCTCCTAGTCTCTCCTTTCCTCTCTCCTAGTCTCTCCTTCCCTCTCTCCTAGTCTCTCCTTCCCTCTCTCCTCTCTTCTAGTCTCTCCTCTCCTCTCTCCTAGTCTCTCCTTCCCTCTCTCCTCTCTCCTAGTCTCTCCTTCCCTCTCTCCTCTATCCTAGTCTCTCCTTCCCTCTCTCCCTAGTCTATCCTTCCCTCTCTCCTAGTCTCTCCCTTCCTCTCTCCTCTCTCTAGTCTCTCCTCCCTCTCTCTACTCTCTCCTAGTCTCTCCTCCCCTCTCTCCTAGTCTCTACTCCCCTCTCTCCTACTCTCTCCTTTCCTCTCTCCTAGTCTCTCATTTCCTCTCTTCTCTCTCCTATTCTCTACTCCCCTCTCTCCTAGTCTCTCCTTTCCTCTCTCCTAGTCTCTCCTCCCTCTCTAGTCTCCTTCTCTCTCTCCTCTCTCCTATCTCTCCTTCTCTCTCTCTCTCTCTCCTGTCTCCTTCTCTCGCTCCTCTCTCCTTGTCTCTCCTTCCTTCTCTCTCCTCCCCTCTCTCCTCTCTCCCTAGTCTCTCTTGTCTCTCCTTCTCTCTCCTAGTCTCTCCCTCCCCTCTCTCCTCTTTCCTAGTCTCTACACTCCTCTCACCCCTACCTATCCCTCTCTCCTCTCTCCTAACCTCTCCACCCGTCTCTCCTCTCTCGTAGTCTCTCCTCCCCTCTCTCCTAGTCTCTCCTCTCTCCTCTCTCCTAGTCTCTCCTCTCACTCTCTCCTAGTCTCTCCTCCCTCTCTCACTCTCTCCTAGTCTCTCCTTTCCTCTCTCCTATCTCTCCTTTCTTCTCTCCTAGTCTCACCTTCCCTCTCTCCTCTCTCCTAGTCTCTCCTCCCCTCTCTCCTCTCTCCTAGTCTCTCTTTCCCTCTCTTTTCTTCTCCTAGTCCCTCCTTCCCTCTCTCCTCTCTCCCTAGTCTCTCCTTCCCTCTCTGCTAGTCTCTCCTTCCCTCTCTCTCTCGCCTAGTCTCTCCTTCCCTCTCTCCTCTCTCCTAGTCTCTCCTTCTCTCTCTCTCTCTCCTAGCGTCTCCCCCTCTCTACTCTCTCCTAGTCTTTCCTTCCCTCTCTCCCTCACTCCTAGTCCCTCCTTCCCTCTCTCCTCTCTCCTGTCTCTCCTCTCCTCTCTACTCTCTCTATCTCTCCACTCTCTCTGTCTCTCTTCCCCCTCTCTCCTCTATCCTGTCTCTCCTTCCCTCTCTGCTCTCTCCTAAGTCTCTCCACTCTCTCCTAGTCTCTCCTCCCCTCTCTCTCTCTATCCTAGTCTCTCCTTCCCTCTCTACTCTCTCCTGTCTTCCTCCCCCCCTATCTCTCTCTCTTCCTTTCTCCTGTCTCTCCTCCCCTCTCTCCTTGTCTCTCCTCTCCTCTCTCCTAGTCTCTCCTCCCCTCTCTCCTCTCTCCTAGTCTCTCCTCCCCTCTCCTCCCCTCTCTCCTCTACTCTCCTCCCCTCTCTCCTCTATCTAGTCTCTCCCTCTCTCCTAGTCTGTCCTTCCCTCTCTAGTCTCTCCTCCCCTCTCTCCTCTCTCCTAGTCTCTCCTCTCCTCTCTCCTAGTTTTCCTTCTCCTTCTATCCTTCCCTCCTTCCCTCTCTCCTCTCTCGTAGTCTCTCCTTCCCTCTCTCCTAGTCTCTCCCTTCCCTCTCTCCTAGTCTCTCCTTCCCTCTCTCCTAGTCTCACCTTCCCTCTCTCCTAGTCTACCATTTCCCTTTCTCCTCTCTCTAGTCTCTCCTCTCTCCTAGTCACTCCTCCCTCTCTCCTAGTCTACCATTCTTTCTCCTCTCTCCTAGTCTCTCCTCCCCTCTCTCCTCTCTCCTATCTCTCTCTCTCTAGTCTGTCCTCCCTCTCTCCTCTCTCCTAGTCTCTCCTCCCCTCTCTCCTCTCTCCTAGTCTCTCCTCTCTCCTAGTCTCTCCTCCCTCTCTCCTCTCTCTTAGTCTGTCTTCCCTCTCTCCTCTCTCCTAGTCCCTCCTTCCCTATCTCCTCTCTCCTGTTCCTTCCCTCTCTCCTAGTCCCCTTCCCTCTCTCCTAGTCTCCTTCCCTCTCTTTGTCTATCTTCCCTCTCTACTCTCTCTATCTCTCCTTCCTCTCTCCTAGTCTCTCCTTCCCTCTCTCCTAGTCTCTCCTCCCCTCTCTCCAAGTCTCTCCTCCCCTCTCTCCAAGTCTCTCCTCCCCTCTCTCCTCTCTCCTGTCCTCCTCCCTCTCTCTTTCTCTGTCTCTCCTTCCCTCTCTCCTCTCTCCTAGTCTCTCCTTCCCTCTACTCTCTCCTCCCCTCTCTCCTCTCTCCTAGTCTCTCCTCCCCTCTCTCCTAGTCTCTCCTTTCCTCTCTCCTAGTCTTTCCTCCTCTCTCTTCTCTCCTAGTCTCTCCTTCACTATCTCTTCTCTCTCTCTCCTTCTGTCTCCTCTATCCAAGTCTCTCCTCCCCCCTCTCCTCTCTTCCTATCCTCCTCCCCTCTCTCCTCTCTCCTAGTTTTCCTTCCCTCTCTCCTCTCTCCTAGTCCCTTCTCTCTCGTATCTCTTCTTCCCTCTCTCCTAGTCTCTCCTTCCCTCTCTCCTGTCTCACCTTCCCTCTCTCCTAGTCTCACTTCCCTTTCTCCTCTCTCCTAGTCTCTCTTCCCTCTCTCCTCTTCTAGTCTCTCTCTCCCTCATCTCCTCACTCCTCTCTCCTCCCCCTCTCTCCAATTCTCTCCTCCCTCTCTCCTCTCTCCTAGTCTCTCCATCCCTCTCTCCAGTCTCTCCTTTTCCTCTCTCCTAGTCTCTCCTCCCTCTCTAGTCTCTCCTAGTCTCTCCTTCCTATCTCTTCTCTCATCTCTCCTTCCCTGTCTCCTCTATCCAAGTCTCTCCTCCCCTCTCTCCTCTCTCCTAGTCACTCCTCCCCTCTCTCCTAGTCTCTCCTCCCCTCTCTCCTCTTTCCTAGTCTCTCCTCCCTCTCTCCTCTCTCCTATCCCTCTTCCCTCTCTCCTCCTCTCTTATCTCTCCTTCCTCTCTCCTAGTCTCTCCTTCCCTCTCTCCTATCTCACCTTCCCTCTCTCCTAGTCTCTTTCCTTCCTCCTCTCTCCTATCTCTCCTCCCCACTCTCTCTCTCCTATCTCTCCTCCACTCACTCCTCACTCCTCTCTCCTCCCCTCTCTCCAAGTCTCTCCTCCTCTCTCCTCTCTCCTTCTCCCATCCCTCTCTCCTCTCTCCTTTCCTCTCTCCTATTCTCTCCTCCCTCTCTAGTCTCTCCTAGTCTCTCCTTCACTATCTCTTCTCTCATATCTCTCTTCCCTGTCTCTATCAAGTCTCTCCTCCCCTCTCTCCTCTCTGTCACTCCTCCCTCTTCCTAGTCTCTCTCCCCTCTCCATCTTTCCTATTCTCTCCTCCCTCTCTCCTCTCTCCTAGTCCTCCTTCCCTCTCTCCTCTCTCTAGTCTCTCCTTCCCTCCTCCAGTCTCTCCTTCCCTCTCTCCTAGTCTCACCTTCCCTCTCTCCTAGTCTCCATGTCCTTTCTCCTCTCTCTAGTCTCTCCTCTCCTCTCTCCTCTCTCCTGTCTCTCCTCCCCTCACTCTCTCTCTCCTGGGTCTCTCCCTCCTCTCTCTCCGAGTCTCTCCTCCCTCTCTCCTCTCTCCCTTCTCTCCTTTCCTCTCTCTTATCTCTCCTCCCTCTCTAGTCTCTCCTTCTCCCTTCCTCTTCTCTTCTCTCCTAGTCTCTCCTTCCCTGTCTCATCTCTCCTATCTCTCCTCTCCTCTCTCCTAGTCCTCTCCTCCCTCTCTCCTCTTTTCCTAGTCTCTCCTCCCTCTCTCCTCTCTTCTCTCTAGCCTCTCCCTCCCTCTCTCCTAGCCTCTCCTTCCCTCTCTCCTCTCTCCTACCTCTCCACCCATCTCTCCTCTCTCCTAGTCTCTCCTCTCTCCTTTTCCTTCCCTCTCTCCTCTCTTCTAGTCTCTTTCCCTCTCAACTCTCTCCTCTCTCCTATCTCTCCTCCCTCTTCCTTCTCTCTTCCCCTCTCTCTCTCTCCTAGTGTCTCAATTCCTCTCTTGTCTCTCCTTTCCTCTCTCCTTAGTCTCTCCTTCCCTCTCTCCTAGTCTCTCTTCCCTCTCTCCTCTCTTCTAGTCTCTCCTCTCCTCTCTCCTCTCTTCTAGTCTCTCCTCTCCTCTCTCCTAGTCTCTCCTTCCCTCTCTCCTCTCTCCTAGTCTCTCCTTCCCTCTCTCCTCTATCCGTCTCTCCTTCCCCTATCCTGTCTCTCCTCCCCTCTTCTCTCCTATCCTTCCTTCCTCTCTCTCTTTTCTCTCCTTCCCCCTCCCACTTCCCTCTCCCTTCTTTCTCCTCCTCTAGTCTCTCCTCCCCCACTCTCCTCTCTCCCTATCTCCCTCCCTCCTCCTCCTCCTCTCTCCTCCCTCTCTCCAATTCTCTCTCCCTCTCTCCTCTCTCCTA
The DNA here is from genome assembly GCF_020615455.1 of Coregonus clupeaformis. Classification (NCBI taxonomy): domain Eukaryota; kingdom Metazoa; phylum Chordata; class Actinopteri; order Salmoniformes; family Salmonidae; genus Coregonus; species Coregonus clupeaformis. The sequence continues at coordinate 13,048 of NW_025537841.1, read as the reverse complement.
TCTCTCCATCCCTCTCTCCTAGTCTCTCCTTTCCTCTCTCCTAGTCTCTCCTCCCTCTCTTCTCTCCTTCACTATCTCTTCTCTCTAGTCTCTCCTTCCCTGTCTCCTCTCCATCTCTCTCTCTCTCCTCTCTCCTATCACTCCTCCCTCTCTCCTATCTCTCCTCCCCTCTCTCCTCTTTCCTGTCTCTCCTCCCTCTCTCCTAGTCTCTCCTCCCTCCTTCCCTCTCTCCTCTCTCTAGTCTCTCCTTCCCTCTCTCCTATCTCTCCTTCCCTCTCTCCTAGTCTCACCTTCCTCTCTCCTAGTCTCGCATTCCCTTTCTCCTCTCTCCTGAGTCTCTCCTCTCCCTCTCTCCCTCTCTCCTAGTCTCTCCTCCCCTCCTCCTCTCTCCTGAGTCTCTCCTCCTCTCTCTCCAATCTCTCCCTCCCTCTCTCCTCTCTCCTAGTCTCTCCTTTCCTCTCTCCTAGTCTCTCCTCCCCTCTCTAGTCTCTCCTAGTCTCTCCTTCACTATCTCTTCTCTCCTAGTCTCTCCTTCCCTGTCTCCTCTCTCCTAGTCTCTCCTCTCCTCTCTCCTAGTCTCTCCTCCCCTCTCTCCTCTTTTTCTGTCTCTCCTCCCTCTCTCCTCTCTTCTCTCCCTCCTCTCCTCCCCTCTCTCCTCTCTCCTAGCCTCTCCTTCCCTCTCTCCTCTCTCCTACCTCTCCCCTCTCTCCTCTCTCCTAGTCTCTCCTCTCTCCTATCTTCCTTCCCTCTCTACTCTCTCCTAGTCTCTTTTCCCTCTCAACTCTCTCCCTCTCTCCTAGTCTCTCCTCCCTCTATCCTAGTCTCTCCTCCCTCTCTCCTCTCTCCTAGTTCTCAATTCCTCTCTCCTAGTCTCTCCTTTCCTCTCTCCTATCTCTCCTTCCCTCTCTCTCTCTCTCTTCCCTCTCTCCTCTTCTAGTCTCTCCCTCTCTCTCCTTCTCTCCTTCCCTCTCTCCTCTCTCCCTAGTCTCTCCTTCCCTTCCTCTATCCTAGTCTCTCCCTTCCCTCTATCTAGTCTCTCCTTCCCTCTCTCCTAGTCTATCCTTCCTCTCTTAGTCTCTCCTTCCTCTCTCCTCTCTCCTAGTCTCTCTCCCTCTCTCTCTGTCTCTCCCTCCCTCTCTCCTAGTCTCTACTCCCCTCTCTCCTACTCTCTCCTTTCCTCTCTCCTAGTCTCTCATTTCCTCTCTTCTCTCTCCTAGTCTCTACTCCCCTCTCTCCTAGTCTCTACTCCCCTCTCTCCTACTCTCTCCTTTTCCTCTCTCCCTAGTCCTCTCCTCCCTCTCTAGTCTCCTTCTCTCTCTCTCTCTCCTAGTCTCTCCTTCTCTCTCTCCTGTCTCCTTCTCCTCCTTCTGTCTTTTCCCTCTGTCTCTCTCCCTCTCTTTCTCCTCTCTTTTTCTTTTTTCTCTCCTCTTCTCTCTCTTTCCTAGTCTCTACCTTCTCACCTTATCTCCCTCTCTCCTCTCTCCTAACCTCTCCACCTCTCTCCTCTCTCCTCAGTCTCTCCTCCCTCTCTCCTTCTCTCCTCTCCTCTCTCCTATCTCTCTCCCTCTCCTTCTCTCTCCCCATCTCTCTCTCTCTCTTTCTCTCTTTCCTCTCTCCTAGTCTCTCCTTTTCTTCTCTCCTAGTCTCACCTTCCCTCTCTCCTCTCTCCTAGTCTCTCCTCCCCTCTCTCCTCTCTCTAGTCTCTCTTTCCCTCTCTTTTTCTTTCCTATTCCCTCTTCCCTCTCTCCTCTCTCTCTAGTCTCTCTTCCCTCTCTGCTAGTCTCTCCTTCCCTCTCTACTCTCGCCTAGTCTCTCCTTCCCTCTCTCCTCTCTCCTAGTCTCTCCTTCCCTCTCTCCTCTCTCCTAGTCCCTCCTTCCCTCTCTCCTCTCTCCTAGTCTCTCCTCTCCTCCCCTCTCTACTCTCTCCTAGTCTCTCCACTCTCTCCTAGTCTCTCTTCCCTCTCTCACTCTATCCTAATCTCTCCTTCCCTCTCTACTCTCTCCTTCTCTCTCCTCCTTCTCTCTCTCTCTCTCCTCTCTCTATCTCTCTCTCTCTCTCTCTCTAGTCTCTCCTCCTCTCTCCTCTCTCCTAGTCTCTACTCTCCTCTGTCTTTCCTATCCTCTCTCTCCTCTCTCCTATCTCTCTCCTCTCTCCTTTCTTTTCTTCCTAGTCTCTCTCTCCCCTCTTTTCTATCCTCCTCCCTCTCCTCCCCTCTCTCCTCTTCTCCCCCTCTCCTCTTCCTCTCTCCTCTCTCCTAGTCTCTCCTTCCCTCTCTTCTCTCCTCCCCTCTCTCCTCTCTCTAGTCTCTCCTCCCTCACTCCTCTCTCCTAGTTTTCCTTCCCTCTCTCCTATCTCCTTCCCTCTCCTGTCTCCCCTCCTCTCTCCTTCCATTCCTTTTCCTCTCTCCTTCTCTTCTCTCCTCTCTCCTCTCTCCCTAGTCTCTCCTCCCCTCACTCCTAGTCTCTCCTCTCCTCTCTCCTAGTCTCTCCTCCCCTCACTCCTATTCTCTCCTTCCTCTCTCCTAGTCTTCCTCCCCTCTTTCTGTCTCTCTTTCCCTCTCTTTTCTTTCCTAGTCCCTCTCTCTCTCTCTCCTATCTCTCCTTCCCTCTTTAGTCTCTCCTTCCCTCTCTACTTCGCCTATTCTCCTTCCCTCTCTCCTCTCTCCCAGTCTCTTCTTCTCTCTCTACTCTCTCCTAGCGTCTTCCCCCTCTCTCCTCTCTCCTAGTCTCTCCTTCCCTCTCTCCTCTCTCCTAGTCCCTCCTTCCCTCTCTCCTCGTCTCTCCACTCTCTCCTAGTCTCTCTTCCCCTCTCTCCTCTATCCTAGTCTCTCCTTCCCTCTCTACTCTCTCCTAGTCTCTCTCTCTCTCTCCTCTCTCTAGTCTCTACTCTCCTCTGTCCTAGCCTATCCCCTCTCTCCTCTCTCCTAGTCTCTCCTCCCCTCTCTCCTAGTCTCTCCTCTCTCCTAGTCTCTCCTCCCCTCTCTCCTCCCCTCTCCTCCCCTCTCTCCTCTACTCTCCTCCCCTCTCGTAGTCTCTCCTCCCCTCTCTCCTCTCTCCTAGCCTCTCCACCCATCTCTCCTCTCTCCTTGTCTCTCCTCTCTCCTAGTCTGTCCTTCCCTCTCTACTCTCTCCTAGTCTCTTTCCCTCTCAACTCTCTCCTCCCCTCTGTCCTAGTCTCTCCTCCCCTCTCTCCTCTCTCCTAGTGTCTCAATTCCTCTCTCCTAGTCTCTCCTTTCCTCTCTCCTAGTCTCTCCTTTCCTCTCTCCTAGTCTCTCCTTCCCTCTCTTCTAGTCTCTCCTCTCCTCTCTCCTAGTCTCTCCTTCCCTCTCTCCTCTCTCTAGTCTATCCTTCCCTCTCTCTTAATCTCTCCTCCTCTCTCTGCTCTCTCCTATCCTCTCATTTCCTCTCTTCTCTCTTAGTCTCTCTCCCCTCTATCTCCTCTCTCTCCTCTCTTCTATCTCTTTTCTTCTCTCCTTGTCTTCTCCTCTCTCTCTCCCTCTCTCCTCTCTCCTAGTCTCTTCCTCTCTCTATCTCTCCCCCTCTCTCCTACTCTCTCCTCTCTCCCTCTCTCCTAGTCTCTCCTCCCCTCTCCTCCCCTCTCTCCTCTACTCTCCTCCCCTCTCTCCTCTCTCCTAGTCTCTCCTCTCTCCTAGTCTGTCCTTCCCTCTCTAGTCTCTCCTCCCCTCTCTCCTCTCTCCTAGTCTCTCCTCCCCTCACTCCTCTCTCCTAGTTTTCCTTCCCTCTCTCCTAGTCTCCTTCCCTCTCTCCTAGTCTCACCTTCCCTCTCTCCTAGTCTCGCATTCCCTTTCTCCTCTCTCCTAGTCTCTTCTCTCCTCTCTCCTCTCTCCTAGTCTCTCCTCCCCTCACTCCTAGTCTCTCCTCTCCTCTCTCCTAGTCTCTCCTCTCCTCTCCCTAGTCTCTCCTCCCCTCTCTCCTCTCTCCTAGTCTCTCCCTCCCCTCTCTCCTACCCTTCCCCTCTTTTCTTTTCCTTCCCTCTCTCCCTCTCTCCTAGTCTCTCCTTCCCTCTCTGCTAATCTCTCCTTCCCTCTCTCTTCTCCTATCTCCCTCCCTCTCTCTCTATTCTCTCCTTCTCTCTCTACTCTCTCTAGCGTCTTCCCACCCCTCTCTCCTCTCTCCTAGTCTCTCCTTCCCTCTCTCCTCTCTCCTAGTCCCTCCTTCCCTCTCTCCCTCTCTCCTCTTGTCTCCTCTCCTTCTCTCTCTCCCTCTCTCTCTCTCCTAGTCTCTCCTCCCTCTCTCACCTCTCTCCCTAGTCTCCTACTCTCCTCTGTCCTAGCCTACTCCCCCTCTCTCACTCTCTCCTAGTCTCTCCTCCCCTCTCTCCTAGTCTCTTCTCTCCCCTAGTCTCTCCTCCCCTCTCTCCTCCTCTCCTCCCTCTCTCCCTCTGCTCCTCCTCCTCTCCTGTAGTCTCTCCTCCCCTCTCTCCTCTCTCCTAGCCTCCTCCACCCATCCTCTCTCCCTCTCTCCTTGTCTCTCCTCTCTCCTAGTCTATCCTTCCCCTCTCTACTCTCTCCTAGTCTCTTTCCCCTCTCAACTCTCTCCTCCCCTCTGTCCCGAATCTCTCCCCCCTCTCTCCTCTCTCCTGAGTGGTGTCTCAATTCCTCTCTCCTAGTCTCTCCTTTCCTCTCTCCTAGTCTCTCCTTTCCTCTCTCCTAGTCTCTCCTTCCCTCTCTTCTAGTCTCTCCTCTCCTCTCTCCTAGTCTCTCCTTCCCTCTCTCCTCTCTCCTAGTCTATCCTTCCCTCTCTCCTAGTCTCTCCTCCCCTCTCTCCTCTCTCCTAGTCTCTCATTTCCTCTCTTCTCTCTCCTAGTCTCTACTCCCCTCTCTAGTCTCCTCTCTCTCCTCTCTCCTAGTCTCCTTCTCTCGCTCCTCTCTCCTTGTCTCTCCTTCCCTCTCTCATCTCTCCTCCCCGCTCTCCTCTCTCCTAGTCTCTCCTCCCCTCTCTCCTAGTCTCTCCTCCCCTCTCTCCTAGTCTCTCCCTCCCCTCTCTCCCTAATCTCTCCTCCCTCTCTCCTCTTTCCTAGTCTCACACTCCTCTCCCACTACCTCTCCCCTCTCTCCTCTCTCCTACCTCTCCTTTCTCTCCTAGTCTCTCCTCCTCCTCTCTCCTCGTCCTCTCCTCTCTCTCTCTCCTAGTCCTCTCCTCCCCTCTCTCCTCTCTCCTAGTCTCTCCTTTTTCCTCTCTCTAGTCTCTCCTTTCCTCTCTCCTAGTCTCTCCTTTCTTCTCTCCTAGTCTCTCCTTTCCTCTCTCCTAGTCTCTCCTTTCTTCTCTCCTAGTCTCTCCTTTCTTCTCTCCTAGTCTCTCTTTCCCTCTCTTTTCTTTCCTAGTCCCTCCTTCCCTCTCTCCTCTCGCCTAGTCTCTCCTTTTATCTCTCCTCTCCTAGCGTCTCCCCCCTCTCTCCTCTCTCCTAGTCTCTCCTAGCCTCTCCTCCCCTCCTCTCTTCTCTCCCTAGTCTCTCCACTCTCTCTCTAGTCTCTCTTCACCCTCTCTCCTCTCTCCTCTCCCTCCTTCCCCCTCTCTCCTCGTCTCTCCACTCTCTCCTGTCTCTCTTCCCCTCTCTCCTCTATCCTAAATCTCCTCTCCCTCCTCTACTCTCTCTAGTCTCTCCTCCCCTCTCTCACTCTCTCCTAGTCTCTACTCTCTCTTGTCCTAGCCTATCCCCTCTCTCTCTCTCCTAGTCTCTCCTCCCCTCTCTCTTAGTCTCTCCTCTCCTCCTATAGTCTCTCCTCCCCTCTCTCACTCCCCTCTCACTCCCTCTCTCCTCTACTCTCCCTCCCTCTCGTGTCTCTCCTCCCCTCTCTCCTACCTCTCCACCCATCTCTCTCCTCTCTCCTTTTCTCTCCTCTCTCCTAGTCTGTCCATTCCCTCTCTACTCTCTCTAGTCTCTTTCCCTCTCAACTCTCTCTCCTCCCCTCTGTGTCCTAGTCTCTCCTCCCCCTCTCTCTCCTCTCTCCTGTGTGTCTCAATTTCCTCTCTCCTAGTCTCTCCTTTTCCTCTCTCCTAGATCTCTCCTTTCCTCTCTCCTGAGTCTCTCCTTCCCTCTCTTCTCGTCTCTCCTCTCCTCTCTCCTAGTCTCTCCTTCCCTCTCTCCCTCTCTCTAGTCTATCCTTCCCTCTCTCCTAGTCTCTCCCTCCCCTCTCTCCTCTCTCTGTCTCTACTCCTCCTCGTCCTGCCTTCCCTCTCTCCTCTCTCCTGAATCTCTCCTCCCTCTCTCTCTAGTCTCTCCTCTCTCCTAGTCTCTCCTCCCTCTCTCCTCCCCTCTCCTCCCCTCTCTCCTCTACTCTCCTCCCCTCTCGTAGTCTCTCCTCCCCTCTCTCCCTAGCCTCTCCACCCATCTCTCCTCTCTCCTTGTCTCTCCTCTCTCCTAGTCTGTCCTTCCCTCTCTCCTAGTCTCTTTCCCTCTCAACTCTCTCCTCCCCTCTGTCCTAGTCTCTCCTCCCCTCTCTCCTCTCTCCTAGTGTCTCAATTCCTCTCTCCTAGTCTCTCCTTTCCTCTCTCCTAGTCTCTCCTTCCCTCTCTTCTAGTCTCTCCTCTCCTCTCTCCTAGTCTCTCCTTCCCTCTCTCCTCTCTCCTAGTCTATCCTTCCCTCTCTCCTAGTCTCTCCTCCCCTCTCTACTCTCTCCTAGTCTCTCATTTCCTCTCTTCTCTCTCCTAGTCTCTACTCCCCTCTCTAGTCTCCTCTCTCTCCTCTCTCCTAGTCTCCTTCTCTCGCTCCTCCTCTCCTTCCTCTCTCCTTACCCTCTCTGCAGTCTCTCCCTCCCCTCTCTCCATCTCTCCTAGTCTCTCCCTCCCTCTCTCCTAGTCTCTCCTCCCTCCCTCTCTCCTAGTCTCTCCTCCCCTCTCTCCTCTCTCCTAGATCTCTCTCCTCCCCTCTCCTCCCCCTTCTCTCCTCTTCTCTCCTCCCTCTCTCCTCTCTCCCTAGTCTCTCCTCTCTCTCCTGTGTTCTGTCCTTCCCCCTCTCTAGTCTCTCCCTCCCCTCTCTCCTCTCTCCTAGTCTCTCCTCCCCCCTCACTCCCTCTCTCCTATTTTCCTTCCCTCTCTCCTATCTCCTTCCCTCTCTCCTCCTCTTCCACCTCTCTCTCCTAGTCTCGCATTCCCTTTCTCCTCTCTCCTAGTCTCTTCTCTCCTCTCTCCTCTCTCCTAGTCTCTCCTCCCCTCACTCCTAGTCTCTCCTCTCCTCTCTCCTAGTCTCTCCTCTCCTCTCTCCTAGTCTCTCCTCCCCTCTCTCCTCTCTCCTAGTCTCTCCTCCCCTCTCTCCTAGTCTCTCTTTCCCTCTCTTTTCTTTCCTAGTCCCTCTCTCCTCTCTCCTAGTCTCTCCTTCCCTCTCTGCTAGTCTCTCCTTCCCTCTCTACTCTCGCCTAGTCTCTCCTTCCCTCTCTCACCCTCTCTCCCTAGTCTCTCCTTCTCTCTCTCTCTCCTAGCGTCTTCCCCCTCTCTCCTCTCTCCTAATCTCTCCTTCCTCTCTCCTCTCTCCTAGTCCCCTCCTTCCCTCTCTCCTCCGTCTCTCCCACTCTCTCCTAGTCTCTCTTCCCCTCTCTCCTCTATCCTAATCTCTCCTTCCCCTCTCTACTCTCTCCTAGTCTCTCTCCCCTCTCTCCTCTCTCCCTAGTCTCTTCTCTCTCCTCTTCCTATCCTATCCCTCTCTCCTCTCTCCTAGTCTCTCCTCCCCTCTCTCCTCGTCTCTCCTCTCTCCTAGTCTCTCCTCCCCTCTCTCCTCCCCTCTCCTCCCCTCTCTCCTCTACTCTCCTCCCCTCTCGTAGTCTCTCCTCCCCTCTCTCCTCTCTCCCTACCTCTCCACCCCATCTCTCCTCTCTCCTTGTCTCTCCTCTCTCTCTAGTCTTTCCTTCCCTCTCTACTCTCTCCTAGTCTCTTTCCCTCCAGCTCTCTCCCTCCCCTCTGTCTAAATCTCTCACTCCCCTCTCTCCCTCTCTCCCTAGTGTCTCAATTCCTCTCTCCTAGTCTCTCCTTTCCTCTCTCCCTAGTCTACTCCTTTCCTCTCTCCCTGAGTCTCTCCTTCACCTCTCTTCTGAGTCTCTCCTCTCCTCTCTCCTAGTCTCTCCTTCCCTCTCTCCTCTCTCCTAGTCTATCCTTCCCTCTCTCCTAGTCTCTCCTCCCCTCTCTACTCTCTCCTAGTCTCTCATTTCCTCTCTTCTCTCTCCTAGTCTCTACTCCCCTCTCTAGTCTCCTCTCTCTCCTCTCTCCTAGTCTCCTTCTCTCGCTCCTCTCTCCTTGTCTCTCCTTCCCTCTCTCGTCTCTCCTCCCCTCTCTCCTCTCTCCTAGTCTCTCCTCCCCTCTCTCCTAGTCTCTCCTCCCCTCTCTCCTAGTCTCTCCTCCCCTCTCTCCTCTTTCCTAGTCTCTACACTCCTCTCACCTAGCCTATCCCCTCTCTCCTCTCTCCTAACCTCTCCAACCGTCTCTCCTAGTCTCTCCTCTCCTCTATCCTAGTCTCTCCTCTCCTCTCTCCTAGTCTCTCCTCCCCTCTCTCCTCTCTCCTAGTCTCTCCTTTCCTCTCTCCTAGTCTCTCCTTTCCTCTCTCCTAGTCTCTCCTTTCTTCTCTCCTAGTCTCTCCTTTCCTCTCTCCTAGTCTCTCCTTTCTTCTCTCCTAGTCTCTCCTTTCTTCTCTCCTAGTCTCTCTTTCCCTCTCTTTTCTTTCCTAGTCCCTCCTTCCCTCTCTCCTCTCGCCTAGTCTCTCCTTTTATCTCTCCTCTCTCCTAGCGTCTCCCCCCTCTCTCCTCTCTCCTAGTCTCTCCTAGCCTCTCCTCCCCTCTCTATACTCTCCTAGTCTCTCCACTCTCTCCTAGTCTCTCTTCACCCTCTCTCCTCTATCCTAGTCTCTCCTTCCCTCTCTACTCTCTCCTAGTCTCTCCACTCTCTCCTAGTCTCTCCTCCCCTCTATCCTCTATCTTAGTCTCTCCTTCACTCTCTACTCTCTCCTAGTCTCTCCTCCCCTCTCTCCTCTTTCCTGAGTCTCTACTCTCCTCTTCTACCTATCCCACTCTCCTCTCTCTAATTCTCTCCCTCCCTCTCTCTAGTCTCCTCCTCTCTCCTAGTCTCTCCTCCCCTCTCTCCTCTCTCCTAGTCTCTCCTCCCCTCTCTCCTCCCCTCTCCTCCCCTTTCTCCTCTTCTCTCCTCCCCTCTCTCCTAGTCTGTCCTTCCCTCTCTAGTCCGTCCTTCCCATCTCTCCTCTCTCCTAGTAATTCCTTCTCTCTCTCGTCTCTCCTCTCCTCTCTCCTAGTCTCTCCTTGTCTCTCTCCTAGTCTCTCCTCCCCTCTCTCCTAGCCTCTCTCCTCTCTCCTAACCTCTCCAACCGTCTCTCCTCTCTCCTAGTCTCTCCTCCCCTCTCTCCTAGTCTCTCCTCTCTCCTAACCTCTCCAACCGTCTCTCCTCTCTCCTAGTCTCTCCTCCCCTCTCTACTCTCTCCTAGTCTCTCCTTCCCTCTCTCCTAGTCTCTCCTAGTCTCTCCTTCCCTCTCTACTCTCTCCTAGCCTATCCTTCCCTCTCTCCTCTCTCCTAGCCTCTCCTCCCCTCTCTCCTCTCTCCTAGTCTCTCCTCTCTCCTAGTCTGTCCTCCCCTCTCTCCTCTCTCATAGTTTTCCTTCCCTCTCTCCCCTCTCCCCTCCTCTCCTCTCCTCTCCTCCCCTCTCTCCTCTCCTCTCCTCCCCTCTCTCCTCTCTCCTAGTCTATCCTTCCCTCTCTAGTCCGTCCTTCCCTCTCTCCTCTCTCCTAGTCTCTCCTCTCCTCTCTCCTTTCCTCTCTCATAGTATCTCCTTTCCTCTCTCCTAGTCTCTCCTTTCTTCTCTCCTGGTCTCACCTTCCCTCTCTTCTCTCTCCTAGTCTCTCCTTCCCTCTCTTCTCTCTCCTTGTCTCTCCTCCCCTCTCTCCTCTCTCCTAGTCTCCACTCTCCTAGTCTCTACTCTCCTCTCTCCTAGTGTCTCCTTTCCTCTCTACTAGTCTCTCCTCCCCTCTCTCCTCTCTCCTAGTCTCTCCTCCCCATCTCCTCTCTCCTAGTCTCTCCTCCCCTCTCTCCTATTCTCTCCTTCCCTCTCTCCTAGTCTCTCCTTCCCGCTCTACTCTCTCCTAGTCTCTCCTCCCCTCTCTCCTAGTCTCTTCCTCCCTCTCTCCTTCTCTCCTAGTCTCTTCCTCTCTCTCTCCTTCTCTCCCAGTCTCTTCCTCCCTCACTCTTTATCTCCTAGTCTCTCTCTCTCCTTCTCTCCTAGTCTATTCCTTCCTCTCTCCTCTCTCCATAGTCTCTTCCTCCTTCTCTCCTTCTCTCCTAGCTCTCTCTCTCCTTCCCTCCTAGTCTCTTCCTCTCTCTCTCCTTCCCTCCTAGTCTCTTCCTCCCTCTCTACTTCTCTCCTAGTCTATCCTTCCCTCTCTACTTCTCTCCTAGTCTCTTCCTCCCTCTCTCCTCTCCTAGCCTCTCCTTCCCTTTCTCCTTTCTCCTCTCTCCTAGTCTCTCATCCCCTCTCTCCTCTCTCTTAGCCTCTCCTTCCCGCTCTCCTGTCTCCTAGTCTCTCCTCCCCCATCTCCTAGCCTCTCGTTCCATCTCTCCTCTCTCTACTATTCCCTCCTCTCCTCTCTCCTAGTCTCTCATGCCCTCTCTCCTCTCTCATAGTCTCTCCTCCCCTTCTCCTCTCTCATAGTCTCTCCTCCCCTCTCTCCTCTCTCATAGTCTCTCCTCCCCTCTCTCCTCTCTCCTCCCTCTCTCCTTCTCTCCTAGTCTGTCTCTCCTTATCTCCTGGTCTCTTCCTCCCTCTCTCCTTATCTCCTAGTCTCTTCCTCCCTCTCTCCTTGTCGCTTCCTCCATCTCTCCTTGTCGCTTCCTCCATCTCTCCTTATCTCCTAGTCTCTTCCTCTCTCTCTCTTTTCTCTCCATAGTCTTTTCTTCCCTCTATCCTTATCTCCTAGTCTCTTCCCCTCTATCCTCTCTCCTAGTTTTTCCTCCCCTCTCTCCTCTCTCCTAGTCTCTCCTTCCCTCTCTACTTCTCTCCTCTAGTCTCTCCTAGTCTCTCCTCCCCTCTCTCCTCTCTCCTAGTCTTTCCTCCCCTCTACTAGTCTCCTGAGTGGCGCATTGTCTAGGCACTAATCGCGAGTGCTAACTAGAGATCCTGGTTAAATCCAGAGCTCTGTCGCAGCTGACGGTCATGTCCTTCAATTGGCCTTTAGTCCCAGTAGGGGGGGAATGCCAACAGGGATTAAAAAAAAAAAAAAAGTATGAAAAGGTGATGTTCATAACTGTAATCAGCTCTGATCTCTCTATACTAAATTAAATTAATGTACTTCTCTCCATAGTCTCTCCTTCTCTCTCCCCTTACCTCCTAGTCTCATTCGTCTCGCTCTCCTTATCTCCTAGTCTCTTCCTCCCTCTCTCCTCTCTCCATAGTCTCTTCCTCCCTCTCTCCTTATATCCTAGTCTCTTCCTCTCTCCTAGTCTCTCCTCCCCTCTCTCCTCACTTCTAGTCTCTCCTTCCCTCTCTACTTATCTCCTAGTCTCTTCCTCTCTCTCTTTTTTCTCCATAGTCTCTTCCTCCCTCTCTCCTCTCTTAGCCTCTCCTTCCCTTTCTCCTTTCTCCTCTCTCCTAGTCTCTCCTCCCCTCTCTAGTCTCTCCTGGTCTCTCCTCCCTTCTCCCCTCTCTCCTAGCCTCTCGTTCCCTCTCTCCTCTCTCCTAGCCTCTCGTTCCCTCTCTCCTCTCTCCTAGTCTCTCCTGCCCTCTCTCCTCTCTGCTAGTCTCTCCTGCCCTCTCTCCTCTCTCCTAGTCTCTCCTGGCCTCTCTCCTCTCTCGTGGTCTCTCCTCCCCTCTCTCCTCTCTCCTAGTCTCTCCTCCCCTCTCTCCTTCTCTCCTAGTCTCTCTCCTTATCTCCTAGTCTCTTCCTCCCTATCTCCTAGTCTCTTCCTCCATCTCTCCTTATCTCCTAGTCTCTTTCTCCATCTCTCCTAGTCTCTCCTCCCTCTCTCCTCTCTCCCAGTCTCTCCTCCCCTCTCTCTTTGCTCGCCTGAGTCTAATCCTCCCTCTCTCCTCTCTCCATAGTCTCGTCCTCTCTCTCTCCTTATCTCCTGGTCTCTTCCTCCCTCTCTCCTAGTCTCTTCCTCTCTCTCCTCTCTCCTAGTCTCTCCTCCCCTCTCTCTTCTAGTCTCCTCCCCTCTCTCCTCTCTCCTAGTCTCTCCTCCCCTCTCGCCTCTCTCCTAGCTTCTCCTTCCTTCTCTCCTAGTCTCTCCTACCCTCTCTCTCCTGGACTCTCCTCCTCTCTCATAGTGTCTTTCCTCCTCTCTCCTTGTCTCCTAATCTCTTCCTCCTCTCTCCCTTCTCTCCCTAATCTCTTCCTCTCTCTCCTCTCCTCCTCTCTCTTCTCCTCTCTCCTAATCTCTCCTCTCCTCTCTCCCTAGTCTCTCCTCTCCCTCTCTCCTAGTCTCTCCTCTCCTCTCTCCTAGTCTCCTCCTCTCCCTCTCTCCCAGTCTCTCCTCCCCTCTCTCCTCCTCTTCCCTAGTCCTCTCCTCTCCTCTCTCCTAGCCTCTCCTCCCCTCCTCTCCTCCTCTCTTAGTCTTTCCTCTCTCCTCTCTCTCCATATTTCTCCTTCCGTCTCCTTATCTCCTAATCTCTTCCTCTCTCTCTCCTTCTCTCCTAGTCTCTTCCTCCCTCTCTCCTTCTCTCCTTGTCTCTTCCTACCCTCTCTCCTTCCTATCCTAGTCTCTCTCTCTCTCTCCTTCTCTCCTTGTCTCTTCCTTCCTCTCTCCTTCTATCCTAGTCTCTCTCTCTCCTTCTCCTCCCAATCTCATCCTCTCTCTCCCACCTTCTCTCTCACTCTCTCCTTCTCTCCTTCTCTTCTCTCTCTCTCTCCTTCTCTCCTAGTCTCTTCACTCCCTCTCCTCTCCTCCATGAGTCTCTTCCTCCTTCTCTTCTATTCTCTTCCCTCTCCTCTCTCCTTATCTCTAGTCTCTCTCCCTCCTTCTCTCCTAGTCTCTTTTTCCCTCTCTCCTTCCACTCTCCTAGTCTCTTCCTCTCTCTCTCCTTCTCTCCTAGTCTCTTCCTCCT